>NW_024723340.1:555000-786666 GCF_018991925.1 Homarus americanus
AGAAATGTTGATACCGGAGACTATAAAATTAGTTCTAAACAAGTTAGAAACAACATTTTTTTACCCATATAATCATTAAGAGTTTATCTAAAAGTCTGGTTAAATAAATACATAAAAAAAAAACTACAGTCAACCCTCACTTTACGCGGTTAATGTAACCCACAGGGTACCGCGGAAAGTGAGAAACGCGTAAAGTGAATAACATAACATATGGGATTAAATGAAATAGAGACCAGCTGACCCCCAAACTCCACTTTTTCCAACACAATACCTATGTTCTAGTAAAAATAACATCTTAATTTTATGATGGTACATGCACACAATTAATACTTAAGAGAAATAGAGAAATACAGTCGCCAAGTTAATGTCCATTCAAATAATGGACACACTCCCTCCCCCTCTTCTCACACTACACTCGCTGGCTCTTCCCTCTCTGAGAAATTTTGGGGGGAAAACCAGGTATAGTAATAAATAATACCTCAAACTAGAGTTAGGATAATATAATTGACATTGCTGGATTCCTTGTAAAACCAGGAATATTTTGAATATAAATGTCATATATTTTGCACAAAAGATAACATATTTACTCAGAGTAAACATTATATCTAAAATTTGTATGTCTAATGCAAAATATACGATGTTTATATTAAAAATGATCATCAAATTGTAAGAATTCCAGCAATGTAAATTATATTCTGGCCGGGTAATTTGTATGAATTTTATGAGCTAAAACAAATATCTTCAGTTAATAAAAAAAAAATATTCTTCACACCGTGCCAGGTGGTCGGTCACCGGTCCCTCCCTCCCTCCCACCCCCCACCAACCCTCCCTACCAGATAAATGTGTGGGAATACCAGACTGTTTACCTTTTTAGTAATAAATAATAAATCAGACTAAAGTTAGGATAATATAATTGACATTGCTGGATTCCTCGTAAGACCAGGAATATTTTGAATATAACTGTCATATATTTTGCACAAAAGATAACATATTTACTCAGAGTAAACATAATTTCTAAAATTTGTATGTCTAATGCAAAATCTATGATGTTTATATTCAAAATGATCATCAAATTGTAAGAATTCCAGCAATGTAAATTATATTCTGGCCGGATAATTTGTATGAATTTTATGAGCTAAATAAAAAAATTATACTTCACGGTAAAGAATTTTCGGAATGTGAGCATCCTGGGTTCTGGCAGGGCACCGTGTAGCGTGGAAACGAGGAATGTGGGACCGCGTAAAGTGAGGGTTGACTGTATATGTTATGGGTGTGCAAAGCGTGGATGGAGTGTGTCACAGCGAAAACAATGGAATTTTCCACTCTGCATATACAGTATTGTAAATACTCTAGACAAAATAATGTATACTACTATACAATACTAAATACAGTCATGCGCCAGTTAACGTCCTAGATACGTTCTTGGAAACGTGACGTTAACCGAAATGGACGTTGTCCGATCATCACATAAACTTTTTATTTATACTTACGTGTACCTGTATGTGGAATACTATATAATACATATTATACACTTTTTACTCTTAAATCACTACTGTAATGTGATACAGGTGATTAATTTTTATCTCTTGTGCATTACATGATTGCCATATTAAAATATTCACTCACGCATTAGGACCCCAGCAACGCCGAGGCAGATGGGGGAGAGGGTGGAGCGCAGCGTAGGGGCGGGGGAGGGGAGGTAGTATTGCTTTGACAGTTGGCACAGGCCCAGGTCTAACGCTGTATATTTATCAAATTTAGGGTGACTAAGCTTTCTCTTATAAAAAAGCCAGTGAAATGACCTGGGTAAATATAATTAATATAGCTGATTCTTGTAACATACTGATTAATTTGAATATAAGCATGCTATAATTTGCACTAGACAAAACAATAATTTTAGTACCATAATCAAATTAGTACATGTGCACTCCAGCTTGCACTACTTATTTCTATTACGCTTTCTTAGTATGGTGTGTGCATGTAAATGGATGAAAATATATGAAGAAATCTATGTAATCTACCCAAAATACAGTTAGCAAACTTTTTATAAATGTACTACACAGCACTGTACACTAGGCAAAAGCAACAATTTTATCTCGAGCAAATATATGACGCGAGATATTCAAATTATTGGCTGTCTTGTATGATTCCAGCAATGCAAATGGTACCCCCAACTTAGTCTGAGATATTATATAAGATAAAAACTGTAAGCCTAAAAAGCCCGCTGGGGGACTGACGGAAACAGCCACGCCACCCAGCGAGGCCAGGGTGGGGAGTTGAGGTGAAGGTCTCAGTGTTTATTTAACAGTCCTACTAAGCTTTCTCATTTTTAAAAATGCCAGTGATATGACCTAGGAGAAATATAATTACCATAGCTGGGATTCTTGTAAGATAATGATTTATTTGAATATAACCATGTTGTAATTGCGACCAGACATAACAATTTTAGTACCAGAATCAAATTAGTACTGTACATGTGCACTCCAGTTTTGCACCTGTCATTTATTTATTTTAATGTGCTTTCTTTTAGTACGTGTGTGCATGTAAATGGATGAAAATAAATGAAGAAATTTATGTAAATCTACCCAAAAATACAGTTGAAAGTGAACTTTTTTATAAAAATGTATTACAGTATTGTACACAAACGTATCACATTTTTATGTCTTAAGCAAAATATAAGACGCTTTTATATTCAAATTAATCTCTGTCTTGGCATGATTTCAGCAATGCAAATTATATTAACCTAACTTTAGTTTGAGATATTATATAAAATAAACATAAAGAAATCACCAATCTTTTATCTTGTAACACGAGGGTGCTGGGAAGACGGGGTGGGGGGATGAATATCTGCATTTGTTTGTTTATTTATTTATTTGAGATAAGATTTGACAGTTGGCGCTGAAGGCCTGCGTGTTTATTTATCATTACTTAAGAGTGACTAAGCTCTTCTCATAATTTGCCACCCAAACGACCTGGGTGAATATAACTTACATTGGAGGGATTCTTGTAAGATAGTAATTTATTTGAATACCTGTATAAACAAGCTATATTTGCAATAGACATAACAATTTTAGTACCGTAATCATTTAGTACATGTACAATACAGGTTTGCACTTAGGTCCATTGTTACTGTACAATATTGACTAAATTCACTAGATAACATACACCTGGCAGCACAATCTATAAGAATACGCGATGCATACGTGACTGTGCCCGCTCTAGGTCCATTTCGGTTCGCTAGGTCCCATTATTTGAATGTTTTTTTCAATTTCAATTTTAATTGTTTATTCATTGATAGAAGAAGCGGGATCCTAGCGCTGTCACTTGGTACCCCTGTACCATAACACCAGAAGCAACTGGCCAGTGTCACAAGTATATACAGTACAGTACAGTCATCCCTTGGTTATCGCGCCTAATTGGGACCCCGCCAATAACGAAAGTACAGAACCTATGGGATTTATTCTAATTGGTCCAGGCACCCAAGACCCAACCCCAAGTTTCCCATTTTACAACCATTTAGACCCACTAAATATATATATAATGTTATGGTAAATATCATAAACACACATAAGCATGGCTAGGTTTATTACAAAGTGATGAAAAGGGTACGCTTAATACTGTAGTCCACAAAACATGTAGCTATGCTTTTTTTATTTGGTCCCCTGTCATACGAGTCCGTTTTCTCTTACATCAGGACGCCTGAGTCCTCCGTTTTATCTCTTAATCTTAGAGTGCACCAGAAGCTTTACTATTTTTAGTAATGCCACAGAATTTGAAATTGCAACCCCAATTTTGTTGAGGCAACTAGATATGTCTGATTACAGCAAATGTGTTAATGTCAATTTGCAGGTGAAAGATTTTATCCTCAATAGATGTAGGTTAACATTTCACCTGTAGGCAAATGCTTAAAAAAAGCCTAAGTAAGGAAGCATATTCCTTTAACACATAATATCTGACCAGTATGGGGAGGATCATCGTGTCTCCGTCAGGGTGTCGTGAAGTGGTGGTCCAGCAGGCATCACGGTTTTGGGGGGGGGGGGCACGGACATATATGCGATCGGACGTTAACCGGCACATGACTGTATACTGTACAAACCAGCAGATGCTGTTGTCTTGAGCCTAAATTAGACAGACACTGTCCACTCTGCTGAATGTTCAGTAAAATTTAACTGTAGTCACTTTTTACACGTCATAACACTTGCGATAGAGGTGTGGTAGGGGATTAGTGAGATTCATGTTACTGACCTGATACAATGTCAGGTCACCCAAAGTATATAAATTCTTCTCTCATTTGTGGTGAAGGTGAGGTGAGGGGTTAGTGGTCTCATATTACAGTACTGACCTGATGCAATGTCAGGTGACCCATTGCCAGGGTGAGGGATGTCTTGAATAAAGACGAAAGTTAAGGTGCCCTAGTGTTTCTTACTGTACTTACTGAATGTACAGTACAGTACAGTATACATCTGTCATCACTTTTTATTTCTTAACGCTGATTTAACACTATATTCTTGGCTGATTGTCCTGATACAGTAATTTACAGTATACTGCACAACACAAATTGTATGCAAAAACAGCAGCCAGTGAGGGAATAACCTTCTACAATGGCAGAAGAATAAGAACCAAGCAATCCAAGCTGCTAAGCCACCCACACGCCTGGAATGTGGGGAAACACTGGAGCATGATGCAATCTCTCAGACTCCCGGAAATTTATTCCCAGGCCCAGAACAGAGAGGTTAGGACAAGTTTTCTTGAAATTTTTTCCTGAAAAATTCTCCTGATTTTCATCCTCGGAAACTCATTCATTGACACGGAATGGAGACAGTTTTCCTGAAAAATTTCCCACCCGATTTCGATTCATGTTTTTTGAAGAGTTCTGGGGGATTGGGAATTCCAGCTAATGTGGAGATTGCTGTATAATTTAAAAAAAAAAAAAAGAGAGAGAGGAGTCCTGATTCCTACTACATACTAGTGTAACTGTGAATATCCCTTCACCATGGTTCTCTTCAGATTCCATCTCAAAATGCAAAATAAATTCAAACAAGTACCTGTATGATACTAAAAACTGAATATGATATGATATTTTCAATGTTTTAGCTACTCTTGAAAATTCAAATAAGGTCACTTAGTCCTCAAATGTAATGTTAAAATCTTACCTAGATAAAAACTGTTACTAAATTTCATCAAAACTGACTTTAAAATAGAAAGCATATTATACATACAACAATCATGTCTACAGACAGACTTACACATGTCCAGATGATGTTAGACACATTCCCATCACTTTGAGACACTAGTCCTTACTATAAGGACTCAAGTGTCCCATTTTCTAAGTTTTAGTCCATGAACTCTTACATCACCAAACTCATGGGATGGTTGGATTTATAGTAAGGCTAACAACCTGAAACCCCCTGCTATAAGATTCTATTATACAGTACTAGTTTGTAAAAAAAAGAAAAAAAAGAAAGGCAATACAGTACCTGTATAGCATACATATGAGGTCACCCCCATGGTAAGGGCACAAGCGCCACCATGCCTGAAATCGAGTTACTACCACGTCGAGTTACTACCACGGCAAATTTCAACAAAGTTAACAAAGTTTCCTCTATCACAAAATGTGTAGTATGTGGATGACCTGTTGTGAGTGAGTCACGGGGCCATAAATGTCCGTGCCGGCCTCACGTGGAAGAATAATATTGCAAAAAGGCTTCGCAACCAAAAAATTACTACCAGCAAAGCAGGGAAGCCCCCCATGTGCTGATGGGTGTTTCACAAAATTTGCCACTTTCTCTATTTTTTTTTAAATGTTATTTGTGGCCTTACTACTGCGGTGGCCTCATATACAGTACTGTTTAGAAAAGGCAAGATAACTCATCCAAAGAAAGCAATACTTACTGAACTGTGTTCTCCTTCTTGGATTTTAACACCCATCAACCTCTCAGTCAGCTTCTTCAGGCTGGGAGTCCTTCCCCCAAACAAACGAAGAAATCCCTTGTATCTAAAAACAAAATACTGTTTTAAAAGTTTCTTGACATACAAATAAAATGTAATTTATTAAAAAATCAAACCCATACACTTGTGTATGTTTACTATATACCTGGTACTGTATACAGAAAATCTCCAAAATGTTAACTCCATAATTTGTAGCTTGCCAGAATTAAGCTACCGTAACTGTCTTTTCAGAAATCCCTCATACAGTATCAAAGTTAACAGAAATTAAAGTCCCATAAAAGAAACAACTATTTTAAAGTAAAAAAAACTGGAATGAGTGCTGTAACATATACTGTACCTCTGACCAATTTGTACCACTGTTTGTAACATTCAAATAATAATCATCTAATAAAACAAAATAATAATTATAAAATAAAATTAAACAAGAAATCAAACAAAGTGGTGGCTCATCTATTTGGGTTACAGCCCTGAGCATTGTACCAGCAGACATATATTATGTCTGATACTGAAGATGATAACAGTTGTCTTAACTATTACGTATTTACAAATAACTTATTCTTCGTAATGTTCCCTGAACAAAATAACGTTTTCATTATGAAAGATTAAAACACACTTCAACAATTCACTTCAAGCTTTACATAGGGGACATCACAATATTGCCACACACAGCAACAGTATTGTGCCTCAGATAACAGCTAAACATTGATGTTGGATGTTTACATTTCTCCTCTTCGCCTATTGCTTTATATCTACAGTAATCAAAGACTTTAACAAAAAAGTTATAATTAGCTTCATTACAGTATATAGATCTGCCACTTTAATTTCTTACTCAAATAATCAGCTGTGTACAAACAATCTATGGTCTACATATTGTAAACTTGAGGTCAGTAAACATTTATAAACTGAAATTTTCTGGTTATAAATCATCTGCAGTCCCTCCAATTTGAAATGTCATGAGCCACCCCAGAGACTTAACCACAAAAGAAGATTAGGTCTCATCCCCTCCTGCATGTTTATATCAATAAAAAAAAATTTAATGTATAAATTATATTCATTCGAAGCAAACCCACCAGATATTAAGATATTTATATATAATTCTATGGAATATTTAGTCGGGTTACTGCTCCAGGAGAGGGAATTGACAGAAGGGTGACAGGCCCAGTGAATCTTGGTGAACAGCAAATTTAAAATTGCAGTCATGTGACAATTCGCCCCATCTTTCATGTAGACAGCCCTGTGACAACTTGAGTAGGCAGAATTGCCTTCATAATGAGCAGCAAGTTTTGCACATTTAGGCAAATTAGTGTAGCACAGATTCATTTTTGATAAGGAAGAACAGTACAGTGAGTGCCTGCTTAATGTACATGATGCATTCCTGAAAACTTGTACATTGAGCAAATGTGCATTAAATTGACATCAATTTCTAAGAGAGTCACATTAGGGATGGATATACATCCCACAACATTCACCCAATTTTCTTTAAACCAGAATTGCCTCTTAATAAAGACAGGATGGTGAAATATGAGCATATAAACTTGGAACAATGAACATGTATGCTGTACTAAAGGAAAAGTGTTAGATTAGATATGAAAATGGATGAGTTACATCATCATTTAATGGCCATTTCCCATGCTTGCTTGGGTTAGCCGAGGTTACCTGATGGCAGCTCTCTTGCTCCATGGCCTCTTGCAGTCTCTCTTGTCAGGATCTTAACTCTAATGACATTTCTTACAACCTCTCCCCATGTCATTATTGGCTTGCTCCTGGCTCTCCTCCCCTCCACAATTAGGCTCATGCACCTCTTTACCCAATTGGTCTCATCCATTCTCTGCACATGTCCAAACCATGTCAGTCTGCTTCTATGCAGAACTTTGCCAATACTCTCAATAACCAGCTGCCCTCTTAGCTTTGAACAGGGATTCCTGTCTTTCAGTGTCATATTACACATCCACCTTATCATGCTCATTTCAGCTCACTCAAGTCTACTTATGTCATCCTCTATAACTGGCCAAGTTTCACAGCTCTATAACATCACACTTCTCACACCTGCTACATATATTCTTCCTTTCACTTGAATGGAAGGTCCTCTTGCTGCCAATATATCAGTACTCATATGCTATTTGGACTAACATGTAAAGAAGATAAACCAAGTTAGTTAATGCAGAGTACTATAAATGTCAACTGTTTCAGGATATTCCTTATCAGTCAACATTCCAACAAGAAATAAAACGAGAGGATTGAATAAAAACTATTACCTGGTAGTTTTAATTTTTTTAAACAGCAAATGGTAAAGTTAGTAAGTTACCTTGATGTGTCTCTAATGTGTGATCGTGGATGGGAGAGGTACAGAACCTTAAGGTCATGGAGTAAAGCATGGCCCACCAATATCTTTCCTTTGATTAGTTCTGATATTTCTTTTTGCACTGTAGAAAAATCAGCACCTGAAAAATGTAAGTTACCATTAATAATATTCCAGCAAACCTTGATTAAATTATCAATGCTTCATTATAACACTCCCTCTCCTATCAAAAAAATCAATACACTGTAAATAAAAAAATAAATAAATAAAATAATAATAATAATTTGTCAAATGGTTCTAAAGTCTTTTGCGAGAACAGACAACATCAGTGGTGGGCACGGTTCCGCTAACCGCTAATTAGCGAAGCTAACTTTCTCGTTAGCGGGTTAGCGTTTTCGCTAACTTTGGAAGCCATTAGCGGACCAATTAGCTACCGCTAAATTTAGTTCCGCTAACAAAATTTATACACGTTTGTTCCTGTCTGTTGTAAGCGTGTGACGCCGCGACGAGTGTCTCCAACAGCCAATCAGGCATGCTTGGCAGACTACGTGTTAGTAAGTGTAAACAAGAATGGAATTTTTCGATTATTAAAGTTTAATACTTTTTTTTTACGGTAAATAAAGACTGTCAGTGTATGTTAAAGAATCATAGAATGTAATTGTAAACTAATGTATAATTTCATTTCTCATTTACAGGTTGACAACCCTTTATCCGAAATTCCGAAAACCGAAAGTTTTTTTTTTTGGGTCCATTTTTTTTTTTAACAGGGATTAGCCCACCCGGGGATAGATCACTGACCCACATCAGGGCCTGGGGGGCAAAAATGTAATAGAAATAATAATTACAATAATAATTATTCATAGTAAATAAAAATTTTAATAAAAATATACCAAAATAAAATAATATGATAACATTAATAATAATAATAATAATAATAATAATAATAATAATAATAATAATAATCATAAAATAAAATAATAAAATTAATAAAAATAACAATAATACAGGAGTAGTGTAATAATAATAATAATAAAGAAATACAAGAATGAAAAAAAGATCAAAAAGTGAGAAACACGACCTAGACCCATGAATTATCATTATTATTATTATTATTATCATCATCATAATTTTTATTATATTTTCGCCCCCCCAGGTCCAGATGTGGGTCAGTGATCTATGCCTGGGTGGGCTACTAAAAAAAAAACACTAACCATTCTGAAAACCGAAAAATTCCGAAATGCCTCTGGCCCCAAGGATTTTGGATAAGGGATTGTCAACCTGTATTTGTTAATTTAATTAGGATTTTTTTGTGTCAATATATTTGGTTATGCTAAGTACTGCATAAGTTCATGACCAAGATGTCATCCAAGGTGTGCGCCAAACAAAATTTTCTAAAAACTTACTTTTCATTAAAGTTTAGAATTTTCTGTTTATTTACATGACTAAGACTAACAATAAGTTACAGTATATAAAAATGCACTGGTATAATGTGTATGTGGTTGGTATTGCATATTTACATGAATAATGAATAAGGCCGATAGGTTGTATGGGAATGCAAATTAATTATTTGTGAAATTGTGTAGTGTACACCTTGATAAGTTGATCATCATCTGATCTTGGCATGATGCTGTTTGCTACCTATGCTATACAGTACTATAGTTTTTGGATTCGTTCAATACTTTCTGTCTTTTCGTACAGTAAATAAAGATTATAAAGTGTATGTTGAAACTTGAATGTAAACTAATGTTTAATTTCATTTGTTCATTTAATTATTTGTGTACACCTTGATCATCATCTGATCTTGGCATGTTATACCTTTTGGGAAGCTCTTATGTCTAAGCTACAAGACAACATATGAAAATTTCAGCTCTATAGGTCTGTTTTTAGGGGTTTTAGAGCCCCCTCCCCCCCCCCCAAAAAAAAACGAAGCTAAATTCATATAATAAAAGTTAGCGGTTAGCATTAGCTTCTGCTAATTTTTTTAGCTGTTTAGCGGTTTAGCATTAGCGAAGTTAACTTTTTTTTAGTTAGCAGATTAGCGGTTTGCGAAGCTAACTTTTCGTTTAGCTGAGCCCACCACTGGACAACATGCATCAGTCTCTTCTCTTTCTCAAAGCTTCAAGCTCAGCCAATGAGTTTGGCTACATACTGTATAAAATAAGAACCACTTTCTTACGCTGTTTCAACTGAATGCAACGGTAAGTACAATAATGTAACATATTGTACAGTATACACCAGCAAACTGCAGATTTCATGTATCCATGGTTTTCACTCTATACCATTTCACCAACCATGACACTTAGTTTTCTGTATCCATGGATTAAAGCGGAGTCTTTATCCCTCCTCGCAGCATCCCACCACTGCTCTCCACAGTGTTGTAAGCGTGCTGACGTACTGTACCGCTCCGTATTCTCTCACTTACTTTCTACTGTAATAACATTGATTTTGCCCTTAACTATGTATGACCCCAAAGCATTCATTGAGATCTTAATGATAAAGGTGAGAAAAAAGATGAAAAGGGCAAGAAACAAAATGACATTAAAATAGAATGTTGAAGTGTTTGATAGACTAGCGGGTGGAGAAAGTATAACATCAGTGGGATGCAATATGGGGGTAAACGAATCCTTGATTCATACCATCAAAAAAAGTGAGGTTACGATAAGGGCAAGTGTTGCTGGTGGCACAACTGAAAGTGTAAAAGTGCTGTATATGCCATGCGGCCATAATCTTGGAAAGATGGAAAATGTACCTTTAAGCTCAGATGTAATTCGTGTTAAGGCCAGGTGGATGTACAGCCACCTTGTTGAATGTTCGGGTGAAGGAAGTGTACTAGAAACAAAGTTTCAAGCCAGTAAGGGCTAGTTTGAAAACTTAAAGAAAATACACAGCCTACACAGCATTGGTAGATCACCAGTCTGCTGCGCTGTATCCCAAACAATTAAAAAAATTAATTCAGAAGAGTTATTTGCCAGAGCAGGTATTCAATGCAGACAAGACTGGGGTTTTTGGAAACAGATAACGAAAAAAACCTTAATTTCAAAGGCTGAGAAGTCTGCTCCTGGGATTCAAGGCAGCGAAGGACAGGCTGACCCTTCTCCTTTGTGGTAATGCCTTAGGGAACAGCTTTATAAAGAATCACCTCCCTCTCTTTTGGAGGTCTAATCATAAGGCTTAGGTTACTGATGCCATCTTCATGGATTAGATCAACGAATGTTTTGACCTTGAGGTTGAGTGGGACCTTGCCTCCTCCTCCCCCCCCCCAAATAAATCTGGGGTTCATGGTGTCATTTCATCATCGACAATGCACCCGGTCACCCTGGAGCACTCCAGATTGCCCATCCCAATATAGTGTAGTAGTATTTCTCCCTCCAAACACAACATCACTCCTTCAGCCCATGAACCAGGGGTGTAATAGCAACATTTAAAAGCTATTACACTCACCGCACCTTCAGCCATATCTTTGATGCCATGGAGGACGACGACACCTTAACAATATTGGACTGCTGTAAGAGATTTAATGTCATGGACTGCATCAGCGCTCATCAAAGAATCCATGGATGAAGTGAAACCATCAACGCTGAATGCGTGTTGGGAGAATATCTGGCCTGATGTTGTGCATGACTTCCAAGGTTTCCCTTTAGTGGATGCTGAGATGAGGTGCATCATACAGACTCAATCTTTGCCAGATGAGGGGCTGAGCAACATTCAGGTCAATGACACAGAGGAGCTCCTTGATTTTCATGTGGAAGTTGACCGAGGATAACCTCCAAGAGCTGATACAGTCCTCCAGTGATGATAGAGATCAGAATGAGGTGAGAAAGTGAAAATGACTCTGCTTCAAATTTGGCAGAGCATTTCATAGTAACTGATCCATTTATGGAGCATAGCACTGAGCAGTTCAACAATTGAACTCTGATATTGTACTTCCATTTCCCAAAAAGGACTGGGAAGGATGTCATTGTTTTGTTAAATAAATTCACAGAACAATTTACTCAATCAAGTTTTACATTATTTGACATAATTGGTTACATCATTAGTAGATAATCATGACATAGTAGAGGGTGTGTGTCTTGGTGGCTGGGCTTTGCAAGGATAATTTCAGAATCCTTCAAGCTGTATTTTCCCTCAAATTGGTAGTTAGAACACTGAGCATGAATGTGAAGGATAATATAGTTCTGAAAAGGAAGTTTTATCACCCTGCTTCCCAAGATCAGTACTGTGCAGAACGACATGGCATATATATTGCTCACCAGACAGCAGGACAAGTTTAAACCGAGGTGTTTTTGACACCACCACAGCTGACGGTGTCCAGTAGCTCCACTGACCAGACATGAACAGGAGGGAAGAAAAGTTAGTCTTGAATGAAAGAATCATTGGCCTCCATGATTCTGGTCTCTCTATATGTGCCATCATGCATGAGTGTGGCATGTCCCCCCACAACTGTAGTGAAGTGGATCAGGAGGTGGGAGGAAAGCAGAAACATGACCGACCTGGGTAAGCTGTTACCGAGTCACCAGTCACCATTTCACAATAGCATCCATGCACTTAATATGAGCAAGTTATATATGCTTCCCATACTCTTCTCACCAGTCAGGGATGGCAGCATCACGGCAGCCATGAGGACCACTACATAAGTGCAGAGTCCTTAAGGAGCATGGCCAACTTAGATCGATGAAAAATGGAAAACATCATAAAATGTGAAAAAATTCCCTAACAAAGGTGTTGCCTATGGCATGGCTGTATCTGGACGGAGTTTTATAGCGATATTCGTAATATTTATGCAGTTATGTATGGTCACCCCCCCACTCTCTTCCAACGTCCCCTTGGGTAGATGTATGAATGTTCGTAGTAAAATACTTTTCCCAAAAATATGGAATAAATAGCACAAAAAGATTTTAAAAATTAATTTTGGGCAGCTCTCGCCACCTCTGGTTATATAAGCTTTGGGTAGAGCTCCCTTTAACTTGGCTTATATATAAATAAGTTGAGGGATTAAGTTACAAACCCAAAATGGTCTTTTCTCCAATTATATTGGTAAAACTATATTGGTCACAGTGTATTAGTAGATGCACTGTAATTAACACTGTAAGCTGTTAGTGTTAGTTAAGGACGGGGCTCAGCTTGACTGAGTTAGGTCACCCGTCCGATTCTCGTGAGCTTCAAGTGAGAACTGGTGCTGTGAAGAGAGGTGCCTCTGAAGGAGAGGCCGGGCTAACCCTACATTCTCAAGGTCGACCTACTGATAGAGGAATTTCCCCTCACGTGAACAGCACATGGCAGCTCACAGCTTATGGAAAATTACCGTGGGGTGATTGGATTATATAAACAAAATGTATTAACCCAAATTTATATAATTGCTATTGCCATGAGACAGGGGCTAATACATGGTGAGTGTAGGGAAGCAGACACACAGTGATATTCAGTAGGTCCCAAACCTTGTTAAGGAGAGGAAGTCTATACTCTGCTGAGCCACACATCTTACCTCACTTGTACTGCAGTACCAGGCTTCTCTCCTCAAATATCAGGATGGCATGTGATTCAAAACATAAAAGACATCTAAAGGAGTAAAGAAGAAAATATTGCTAAGACTAACGATGGTAACAGCCATCTCGGGAAACCTAAGGCAACCCAGCCCCAGCTTTCCACCCCTCACGTAAAGAATATAACTGGAGTTCAGTTGGAGATGTAAAAATACCAAAAAAACAAAGCAAGATATTACATGTAAAATTGGGTCAGAATGAGCACTTACACAGGGGAAAAAGATTGAGAAACTATCAATTTGTGTCTCAAATTGACCTTTTCCAACACTCAGATTGGAATTTCTTTGCCATTATTTTACCTACTTCAACGAAACAAAAACTCAGCACAGGAAGAACCTTTCCTCAACATAACTAGAGCTTCCATTTTTTTCTGTCCCATAAGATTTATTTTTGGGTGAATATTTTATCCCAATTTTTTACAAAAATTTCTACCAAACTTGAAAAATTTATACAGTATGGCCTCGATTTACGCAGATTTGGTTTAGCGTTTGGTCATTTACGCGGCACCTTGCCAGAATGAAAATTTTCAATTACGCGGTTCATTGCATCATTTACGCGGCAAGAGGTCCGGACGTGCCACGCCAATCAGTGCCGGATTTAGACCTGTGGAGGCCCATGGGCAGCCTCTTTGTGGAGGCCCCCCTCATTATAACTACCCAAGAGGGTGGGGTGGCGAGTGAAGCGAGCCTAATCATCTGGGAGTTCCAGGGGGCGCTGTAAGCCCCCCGAGAATTTTTTGAAATTTGAACACTTCTTTGGAGAATTTTGAAGCCATATGCAGTTATATTGAGGAAATTAGAACATTGAGAAATTTTTAATTAACTGTATATTTATTGATAGTGAACAAATTCCCAACACACACACACAAAAGTGAGACACACACAAAAGTGAGACATGACTGGAGTCATTCATGTGGTTTCAAGTCGACCAACCCTGATATAGCTACTACCGCACGTCAAAAATTTTCAAGAGACTTCACAGAAAAGAATATATTATTAGTTATTACGGAGAGATGATTCTTTGCATTATTAATCAGATAAACCTCTACTCAAATAATGGTTCTGTCCAAGAATGCATGTAGAGTCATGCGCCGGTTAACGTCCGACCGAACAACGTCCGATCGCATATGTGTCCGTGCCCCCCCTCCCCCCCCCCAAAATCCGTGACGCCTGCTGGACCACCACTCCACGACCCCCTAACGGAGACACAATGATCCTCCCCATACTGGTCAGATATTATGTGTTAAAGGAATATGCTTCCTTGATTAGACTTTTTTTAAACATTTGCCTCCAGGTGTAATGTTAACCTACATCTATTGAGGATAAAATCTTTCACCCACAAATTGACAATAACACATTTGCTGTAATCAGACATATCTAGTTGCCTCAACAATTGCAACTCCAGTTGCAATTGGGGTTGCAATTTCAAATTCTGTGTCATTACTACGAAATAAAGAAGTATCTGGTGTACTGCACTCTAAGATTAAGAGAAAACGGACAACACAGGAGTCCTGAAGTGAGAGAAAACGGACTCCTATGACGGGGCACTCAAATAAAGAGACATGGCTACATGTTTTGTGGACTACCCACTGTACAGTACTGATGGTATATTTTTCATCACTTTGTAATAAACCTAGTCATGCCTGTGTGTGTTTCTGATAATTACCATAACATTATATATTTATATATTTAGCGGTTGTACAAACACAAGGCCTCACACATGCCACTCAGACTGACAGACTTGACAAGTTTTACCAACCATAAAGACAGTTGAAGGTTTAAACATCACTCACAATGGATCTTGAATATTCCAACTGTAATCAGACATATCTAAGTTGCCTCAACAATTGCAACCCCAGTTGCAATTTCAAATTCTGTGTCATTACTAAGAAAAAAATAAGTGTCTGGTGTACTGCACTCTAAGATTAAGAGAAAACGGACAACTCAGGCGTCCTGAAGTGAGAGAAAATGGACTTCTTTGACGGGGCACTCAAATAAAGAGAGACATAGCTACATGTTTTGTGGACTACCCACTTTACATTATCCTTTTCATCACTTTGTAATAAACCTAGCCATGCCTATGTGTGTTTATGATATTTACCATAACATTATACAGTATATATATATTTAGTGGGTCTAAATGGTTGTAAAATGGGAAACTTGGGGTTGGGTGCCTGGAACCCCCATTAGAATAAATCCGATAGGTTTATGTAATTTCGGACAACGTCCATTTCGGTTAACATCGTGTTTCCAAGAACGTATCTAGGATGTTAATCGACGCATGACTGTATAGGCTTCTTTAAATCCAAGGTCAGACAGATTCAGAAAAAGTATTAACTCAACTATAAATAAAATTGAAGTTTTGTATCCAATAGTAAAACAAATAAACAATTGAATGAATGATAAAATTATAACAAAAGTATGAACATGTTGGAAAAAACAAGAATTTTAATAAAAATAACTGCCATCGACCATGGATAATGGGTATATTGAACACAAACATTGATCAATTGCAAAATAGAAAATAAACATTACCTTTATTTACAGACCAGGCACTTTACGTGACCTGGCCGCTGCAAAGTTTTTGATCAACTTTCCAAGTCGATCTCTCTGAGGATGTCATATTCGATACTCATCAAAGCCAGGTGGTTGAGCCTATCATGACACATTGTAGTACGAAGTCTGCTTTTAATAAACTTCATTTTACTGAAAGAACGTTCTCCAGAACAATTTGTGACCATGAGCACCAAGTACATCCGTAGCATTATTTCAACATTTGGAAATGTATCTACAATTTTCTTGCCTATCAACAGCTTGTAAAGTGAAGAATGCTGTAAACTGCACAAGTTCAACTCCAAGTGTTTGATCCAAATCATTTTTGTACTCAGCAACCAATTTTGCTGCAGCTGCTTCAATTTCGTCACAATTCATTGACTCCAGTTTCGACAAGAACCCCTCCGACCGACTGTCAACAAACAGAGCACCCTGATGGCATTCGTAATGGAAGTGATAATGAAAAAAATGTTTTATTTTTTTTTTTTACCTCAATTTCGTTATTCCATGAAGTTCATTTTTAATCAATATATGTTTGTGGAATTCTAAATACAGTCATGCGCCGGTTAACGTCCTAGATACGTTCTTGGAAACGTGACGTTAACCGAAATGGACGTTGTCCGATCATCACATAAACTTTTTATTTATACTTATGTGTATGTGGAATACTATATACGTACATAAACACTTTTACTCTTAAATCACTACTGTAATGTGATACAGGTGATTAATTTTTATCTCTTGTGCAAAATACATGATGTTTATATTAAATTTATTCACTGTTTTACAAGGATTCCAGCAACGCCGAGCAGATGGGGGAGAGGGTGGGAGCGAGCGAGGGGGCGTGGGGGGAGGGGAGGTAGTACGTTTGACAGTTGGCACAGGCCCAGGTCTAACGCGTGTATATTTATCAGTTCTAAGGTGACTAAGCTTCTCTCTTATAAAAAGCCAGTGAAATGACCTGGGTGAATATAATTAACATAGCTGGGATTCTTGTAACATACTGATTAATTTGAATATAAACATGCTATAATTTGCACTAGACAAAACAATTTTAGTACCGTAATCAAATTAGTACATGTGCACTCCAGCTTTGCACTGAGAACTCTATGTAAATCTACCCAAAAATACAGTTGAAAAACTTTTTTATAAAATGTACTACAGTACTGTACACTAATGTACAACAATTTTTATCTCTTGAGCAAAATATATGACGTTTATATTCAAATTATTGGCTGTCTTGCAAGGATTCCAGCAATGCAAATTATAATCTCCTAACTTTAGTCTGAGATATTATATAAGATAAAAACTGTAAGCCTAAAAGCCTGGCTGGGGGGTGGGGGGGTGGACGCAGCCAGCTACGCCACCCAGCGAGGGGTTGGGGGGGTGGGGGGGTTGAGGTGATAAGTTTGAGGTGAAGATCTCTGTGCATTTATTTAACAGTCCTACTAAGCTTCTCTCATTTTAAAATGCCAGTGATATGACCTAGGAGAATATAATTAACATAGCTGGGATTCTTGTAAGATACTGATTTATTTGAATATAAACATGCTGTAATTCGCACTAGACATAACAATTTTAGTACTGTCATCAAATTAGTACATGTGCACTCCAGCTTTGCACTAAAGTCATTCACAGTATTTCTTTTATGTTTCTTTTAGTATGGTGTGTGCATGTAAATGTGTGAAAATAAATGAAGAAATTTATGTAAATCTACCCAAAAATGCAGTAGAAATTATTTTTATAAAATGTTCTACAGTATTGGACACTAATGTACTACATTTTTTATATCTTGAGCAAAATATATGACGCTTATATTCAAATTAATCTCTGTCTTGCAAGGATTTCAGCAATGCAAATTATATTAACCTAACTTTAGTTTGAGATATTATATAAAATAAACATAAAGAAATCACCAATCTTATATCTTGGAACACGAGGGTGGTGGGAAGACGGGGGCGGGTGACTATGTCTGGCGTTTGTTTGTTTATTTATTTATTTGAGATAAGATTTGACAGTTGGCGCTGAAGGCCTGCCTGCGTGTTTATTTACCATTACTTAAGAGTGACTAAGCTCTTCTCATAATTTTCCACCCAAACGACCTGGGTGAATATAACTTACATTGGAGGGATTCTTGTAAGATAGTAATTTATTTGAATGTTTTTTTTTTCAATTTAAATTTTAATTATTTATTCCTTCATAGAGGAAGTGGGATCCTAGTGCTGTCACTTGGTACCCCTGTACAGGTGGCCTATCAAAAATCCGGCAACCGATAAACCGGAACCTTCAGTTTTCCGGCATGGATTGCAGAGCGCATTTTCAAATATTTCTTTGTTTATTTAAAGAAGATATAAGTTTTAGCTCATAAAATTCATACAAATTACCCGGCCAGAATATAATTTACATTGCTGGAATTCTTACAATTTGATGATCATTTTGAATATAAACATCATAGATTTTGCATTAGACATACAAATTTTAGATATAATGTTTACTCTGAGTAAATATGTTATCTTTTGTGCAAAATATATGAAATTTATATTCAAAATATTCCTGGTCTTACAAGGAATCCAGCAATGTCAATTATATTATCCTAACTTCAGTCTGAGGTATTATTTATTACTAAAAAGGTAAATAGTCTGGTTTTCCCACACATTTATCTGGTAGGGAGGGTTGGTGGGGGGTGGGGGGAGGGAGGGACCGTCCGACCATCTGGCACGGTGTGAAGAATATTTTTTTTTTATTAACTGAAGATATTTGATTTAGCTCATAAAATTCATACAAATTACCCGGCCAGAATATAATTTACATTGCTGGAATTCTTACAATTTGATGATCATTTTGAAAATAAACATACAAATTTTAGAGTTTATATTTACTCTGAGTAAATATGTTATCTTTTGTGCAAAATATATGACATTTATATTCAAAATATTCCTGGTCTTACAAGAAATCCAGCAATGTCAATTATATTATCTTAAGTTAAGTGTTTAATTTTCTTTGTTTAAAGGACTGTACAGGTAGTCATTTTCTGTTAAACTTATACAGCAAATATAACCAACAGTTTTCCGGCATTTTCGAAAATCCAGCACTCCTCAGGTCCCGAGGTTGCCGGATTTTTGATAGGCCACCTGTACCATAACACCAGAAGCAACTGGCCAGTGTCACAAGTATATACAGTACAGTACAGTCATCCCTTGGTTATCGCGCCTAATTGGGACCCCGCCGATAATGAAAGTACAGAACCTATGGGATTTATTTTAATTGGTTCAGGCACCCAAGACCCAACCCCAAGTTTCCCATTTTACGACCATTTAGACCCACTAAATATATATATATAATGTTATGGTAAATATCATAAACACACATAAGCATGGCTAGGTTTATTACAAAGTGATGAAAAGGGTACGCTTAATACTGTAGTCCACAAAACATGTAGCTATGCTTTTTTTATTTGGTCCCCCGTCATATGAGTCCGTTTCCTCTCACATCAGGACGCCTGAGTCCTCCGTTTTCTCTCTTAATCTTAGAGTGCACCAGAAACTTTACTATTTTTAGTAATGCCACAGAATTTGAAATTGGAACCCCAATTGCAACTGGGGTTGCAATTGTTGAGGCAACTAGATATGTCTGATTACAGCAAATGTGTTATTGTCAATTTGTAGGAGAAACATTTTATCCTCAATAGATGTAGGTTAACATTTCACCTGTAGGCAAATGCTTAAAAAAGCCTAAGTAAGAAAGCATATTCCTTTAACACATAATATCTGACCAGTATGGGGAGGATCATCATGTCTCCGTCAGGGGATCATGGAGTGGTGGTCCAGCAGGCATCACTTTTCTTTTTTTTGGCGGCGGGCGGGCGGGCGGGCGGGCACGGACATATGTGCAATCGGACGTTGTTCGGTCGGACGTTAACCGGCGCATGACTGTACCTGTATATTATTAGCAACACAAACAATAGCATTCATTAAAAATATACGGTTCATAGGAAAACCAGGTATTCATGAATTTCAAGGAGTAGCTAGCCTAATTTCTATCAAGCTTCTTGCTGAACATAGTTTTACGTGATGGAATAGATAAACATGAATTTTATAAAATAAAAATAAAAATAATCTAAATGAATAAACAAATAAATAAAATATTGTAATATGTGGAGGCCCCTGGGCAGCTGCCCACTTTGCCCACTCCTGAATCCGGCCCTGGCGACAATTACGATTCACGCGGTCCATTCTCGACCATACGCGGGAAGTGGCGCGGGGAGGGTGCGCAGTATGTCGCTGTTGTGTTATCGCTGATGTCATATGACATATCGGTCTGTGATTGGGTCACGCATCCTTACCGCCGCTAGCTGTGATTGGTTTAATGTAATATGACGTGCCCAGCCACGGGAAGAAAGAAGCTCGGCCAGCTTCATTGTTCTCAGCCTCAGCTTATACTGTTCTCTCTTGTGCCCGCTAATCTGTTCAACAATGGCTTCCGCTGGACCCCCACCACCCCAGAAAAGCCTTGATTTACCTGGACCAAGCCGCCCCAAGCCCAAGAAGATACGACACGCCCTAAGTTACAAAGTAAAGTACAAAATCGTCCAGGACTTAGAAAAGGGAACCCGACAAGTTCATCTCGCGAGACCAGCATGGAGTTAACGAGTCTACGATTCGTACAATCAAGAAGGATGCCGCCAAGATAAAAGAACACATGAGCATCACAAAGTCTGCAGGTGCTTCAATGGTGAAGTATTGTCGGAATAAGGTGCTGCTCAAGACTGAGAATTTACTGGTGATCTACTTGATTCGTCAGGCAAGACGTAACATGGCGGTCGACACGCGGGCAGTGCAGGACTACGCCTGTGAACTCTATGAATCAGTGGCGCGCAAGATGGGAATTGCAGAGCCCAAACCCTTCACTGCTTCCTCTGGGTGGCTGCAAGGGTTTAAGAAACGTAAGAAGATTACCAACATTAACATTGTTGGTGAAGGAGCCAGTGCTGACCGTGCTGCCGCCATGGATTTTCCTCCATTCTTAAGTGACATTATGGAGGAAGGACAGTACACCGACGACCAGGTGTTCAACATGGATGAATCCGGTCTGTTTTGGAAAAAATTACCTTCCAAGACCTTCGTTGTCAAGTCTGCCAAAAAGTGTCGGGGGCCGGAAGTTGCAGAAGGAGCGCATCACCGTCCTGTTTACCACCAATGCCTCCACACAGCCCGCAAGCCGCACGCCTACACGAACATGGTCATGAGCAAGATTAATGTCCACTGGTTAACCTCCAGGAAGGCGTGGATGTTCACTGATCTGTCCCTCTCCTGGTTTGACGACTGCTTCGTTCCCGACGTGAAGAAATTCTGCGAGCAACATAATGTTCCATTTAACATTTTGTTGCTCCTTGACAACGCACCAGGACACTCTCCTCTACTGTTGGATCGTCACCACAGTGTAAAAGTGGTCTTCCTTCCTCCCAACACTACGTCGTTAATCCAGCCCATGGACCAGGAGTTGATATGCAACGTTTATGCTGCATTCTCTGCAAAGAAGTTTAAGCTCCTGGACGACTACACAAACACCAAGGATGAGTTGCGGAACCTTCTGAGTGGCACAGATAGCGAGAGCGAGGACGATGATCCAGAAGAAGAGTTGGTGGAGGCATGGGGTGGCAGCTGTCTGTGGCAACGATTCGTCATGACCACATCAACACTAGCCGTCAGCGTAACATCACCGACTTCTTCGCCCGCAACCCACAACAGCCATTCCAAGTCAGTAATAGTGACAGTGATGGTGACTTTGAGGGGTTTGTCAGGGAGGCCCTGACAACTATGGTGGATAGTGATAGTGATTCACCTGAGGGCCACTAATCTGCCCTCTGCCTTGGAACCAGCCCCCATCCCCGTATGACGACCCATCTCTTCTACTAACGTAAGTGTTAAGCCTTGATTTTCTTTTACCTGGTACAGTATATTATTCTCTTATTGATATTTCTCTTCTATATTATGTGTGTGTGCATACCATCATAAAATTAAGATACTATTTTTACTACAACGTACGTATTGCGTCGGAAAAAGTGGAGTTTGGGAGATAGCCTAGTCTCTATTTCAATTAATCTCATATGTTCTGTTATTTCGTTTACGCGTTTCTCGGTTTACGCGGATCTCCACGGGTTCAATTGACCGCGTAAATGCAGACTATACTGCATCCCTAAAACTAAAGACAAAAACAAACATATATCCTTGTAATATTCAATGACAATAATAGATCTCTTAACAATATCAATTTCATGGCAAAGTAGAGAGAATTAATGGAGAAACCTTGAGAATTTAGAAAAGGTGTAAAGGGTTAAAAAATTGGAAAGGGTAGATGGGGGTTATGGAGCTAGAATTGATGCACATATGATCCTTGATTGATGACAGGAATATCACAACAATTGACCAAAATTAAAAGCACCTACACCTTAAACCGGACTCCTCCCTTTAGTGAGAGCTTGCAGTTTGGCGGTGTCCACGAGGTCTGAGGTGGAAGTTGCACTCCCGCAAGAAAAGAGCACCTGACAGAGGGACACTGGGCAGGGAGATTGGTTTTCACTCAACTCTATGCTGAGAAATATGAGGATTTTTGGAAAAGAGAGACATTTTTAGATGAGAAAGTTTTCTGCAGCACTTCTCATGGCCAAATTATTGCTGGAGATGCAATAATATAAGCATAATGTTTACAATATGTTAGGTCATGCAGATCATAGTACTTACCATAAATGGTAGTAGTCTTGCCATAAAGAACAACAAATAGAATAAAGGATTTGCAAAGGTTTTACATCACGACATTATACATATTACATAATCTTCTTTATACAGTATATATATTGTAATGACTGTCAATAAACATTATCTAATTGTTACTCTGATAGGCTTTTAGGTATGACAGGTCTAACATATTCTATGGGGCCTGTTGTGGACACGTGACCTGCAATGTCTGGGGCTTTGGTTTCACAATACGGCATGGGTGATGTGTTCCAGATTGAGGGGAGGTTTACAGCAGTGAAATACATCGAGCTGCTGGAGGAATGTTTCCTGCCATCCCTCCATGAGAGGGTTTACCTTTTCCCACCTGGGTCCATTCTATTTGTCCAAGATCATTGCCCTATACAGTATGCAGTCGCCACATCATTCAACAGTGGTTTGGGAGGCAGGAGAACCTAGAGCTCCTAAAATGGCCCAGCAAGGGAGCAGACATGAACGTTATAGAGCACGTGTGGCATACATGGTCAACGTGATATGGAAGAACAAGGGACCGGCAATAAACTCATGGTGCATATTAACAGACAGTGGGAATATTACAGGGGTAGACAGAGCTGGTGCGAGACCTTGTGGCATTCATGTCAGACATGCTACAGGCCGTCATTGAAAAGGAGGGCAGCTCAACCAGCTACTGAATGAATATAATTTTGGTGACAACATGTATCATGCATAAATTCTGTAATCTAAAGAGTAGATTGTTTGAATATTTGTTTTATTTTTTAACTGTAAATATCTGCAAAGATATTAAGGTTATATAACATTAGCTAGGCAACGTTCATGGTTACCTATATACGAGTATAACCAATAATAAAATACAGTGGGGTATGCTATAACGAACGGATCCTACTACGAATATTCCTATAACGAACGGTTTTACCTATAAAATTGAGAATGCTATAACGAACGCAACTCCTACAACGAACGCGGATGAATACGGGACTATTTCGCCTGGCGCATGAATATTGTTGTACCGCGACCCACAACAAGAGCGTCAGGCGCCATCTTTGTCTCATTGTGTAGCCAGTGCACCACTGTTATTGTTGAAATTTCGTCTTTTGATGTGGAAATTCGCGTTATTTGTATAACTATTTTGTTATACAAGTATACAATTGTAACAATGAGTCGTCCAAAGCGAGTGAGAAAGCTAATAACCCTTGAAACTAAGAAAGAAATTGTAAAGAAACGTGAGAATGGAAGAAGCATTGCGAAACTTAGTGATGAATATGGGATGGCTAAATCGACTATATGTACGATTTTGAAGAATAAAGAGGAGTTAAAAACTGTGCAAGTGGCTAAGGGAATCTTTAGACTTAGCAAAGCAAAGTGTAATGTGATTGAAGAGATGGAAAATTTACTCTTAGTGTGGATAAAGGAGAAAGAAATGGCAGGTGGTAACATTAGTGAAGCTATAATTTGTGAGAAGGCTAAACAATTTTAGCCAAGACTCCCAGTGGAAGTATAGTATGCCAGTGTTTAGGGACACCCGATATCACGGCCTATAAGACGAAATTTGAACATTAAAAAAATCTGCCCAAAGTTAGGGGGTCGTCTAAACCACCAAGTTTAAAATTCTTACCTCTTAAATATTGTGGTTTAGTGTGTCAAGAGTGGTGATGAAAACATCGTAAGCCACTCACAAGGTCTTACCACTAATTATTTTATACTGAAACTTACGTTTGGCAAGCTGGATTCAAATTAAGATTACCGGTATATTAAAATAATAAAAATGTATTATAAACCTGTCTAACATACCGTAAAAGAGATTTATACCCCTGTAATAAACACAGCTATCATCACACACCCCTCCCCACGCCCCCCCCATTTGCCAGTGAGGAGACAAGAAAGGGAAAGTGACCGCGAGATTGGGCTATTTTTAGCCGTGGAGGTGGTCAGTAATGCATACCGGTATCGGTATATTTACTCATAATAATATTTATCTCCTATAAATAATTGATTTAGATTTTATTTTTTTACAAAGAATATTCAGTAAATGACCCTCTGAGTGCATTAATTCTTGAAACTATCGACGGTTAATTACAGACGCTCAAGTGACGTCACTAGTGTTTACACTACACCAGCTGGTAATATTTGATGCCATTACTTGAAGTGAATTGGCCTTATTTTAAGTAACTAACTTTATAGTTACAAAAATTAAAAAAAAAGATCAAAACTGAGAAATAATATACTGTATGTATGTTGTGTTGTCAAAGTAAGAGAAACAATTGAGACCCTGCAATTGTGTAAATGAGGCAGAAAGTCAGGTCAGCAACCTGGGACTTGGTCACAATTTTCGTGATGCCATATGGCAGCAGGGTCTACTATTAGACAACACATTATGCTTCCAATATCTTCCCAGGCAGTAGTACCTCCCTGTTTGGTAGCTGCCTACTACCTACACAATTTCTAGTAATATTAATTTGATACATGATAAATTAGACAAACTGAAAATAAACATCAAATTTAATTACCAACACGCTTCCCATTGGCAGCTGTAAGAGGGGGAGATGGGCTATTTTTATCCCGTCTTTGTGTCTGAAGTGGCCAGTAATACCATATATTTATTGATCATAATACGTTTCTCCTATAAATAATTAATTTAACATTTATTTTTTTACATAGAATATTCAATAAATGACTTTTAATTCTTTTAACTACCGACAGTGGTAAATTTAGCATGACAATGATGAAGAAGAAGGCAGGTCATCTGATTCGGAGTTTGATTCTTAATGATTACCATATATGTGTAAGGTGACCACGTCAGGTCATGTGTAAGGTGACCCCTTCTCTCATTTGCCTTGTCCAGTTGTTGAGTTATCACTCCATAAGCAATAGCACTCTCTCCGTGTGAACACTACGGTATATTAATACTGTATCCAGCTACCACAAAACCTCACCATGGCTCCAATTGTTAAACGCAGGAGATATGAAGCTTGTTTTAAGCTGAAAGTGATAGCATATGCCCAGTCACACAACAATTGTGCTGCTTCAAGAGAATACGGTGTAACTGAGAAGATGGTGCGGGATTGGAGATCAAAGGAACACTTACTACGAAGTATGCCCAGGAATAAATGTGCAATGAGAAGAGGCACTGCACACTGGCCGATTCTAGAGAAGCACGCAGTAGACATGGTCCATGAGCAGCGTCAAAATGGGTATATTGTATCAAGAAACATGATACGTATGTGGGCACTTAAGTGGGCTAAACAAAATCAAGAGCACAGCAAAGACTTCAAAGCCACGACTTCATGGTGTAGCCGTTTTATGGAAAGAAGCAATCTGGTACTGAGGCAGAAGACAAAAATAGCACAAAAATTACCAGCAGATCTTAACTGTAAAATTGTTAATTTCCATCGCTACATAATACAACAACGTAAGAAACATTGTTATCCATTAAGCAACATCGGAAACATGGATGAAACACCTATGAACTTCGACATGGTCGGTAATCATACTGTCGATACAAAGGGTGCAAAAACAGTGTTAGTGAAAACAACAGGACACGAAAAGACACGGTTTACAGTAGTACTTTCATGCATGGCAGACGGAACCAAGTTGAACCCAATGCTAATTCTCAAGAGGAAAACAATGCCCAAAATCAAGTTCCCGGCTGGAGTTTTTGTTCACGTCAACGAGAAAGGGTGGATGGACGAACAAGGAATAAAGTTATGGATTGATCATATATGGTGTAGGCGACCTGGTGGCTTTCGAAAACAGCGTAGCCTGTTAGTATGGGATATGTTCGCGAGTCATTTAACAGAGGGAACAAAAACCAACATGGCGAGGAACAACAGTGACATTGCAGTTATTCCTGGTGGATTAACTTCAGTTTTACAACCACTTGATGTTTGTCTAAACAAACCATTCAAGGACCGCGTTCGTGAACAATGGAACAAATGGATGAACAGCGGCAAAAAGTCTTACACGAAAGGTGGGAATATGCGTGCTCCCGAACTGGATGTACTATGTGATTTTGTTATCAAGGCATGGAATGATATTAATGTGGAGACAGTTATCAAGTCTTTTAAAAAGTGCGGAATATCTAATTCAATGGATGGCATGGAGGATGACATGTTGTGGGAGGACGAGGATGAAACAGAAGCCGAAGCCACGTCATCTGATTTGGAATTTGATCCTTATGATGAAGCAGCCATAAATGTATCTCAGGATGTACTTGAAGAACTTATGATGTCAGATGTTGATGATGTGGATTTTGAAGGTTTTTAATACATGATGACGTCAGTAATAATCATGTGCTAATAAGTTTTAAATGTTGAATGTTTGTTAAAAATTAGAAATAAGCTGTAAATGTATATAATAAGTATATATATGTGTATGTAATGTAATATGTGTAATAACGTACTAA
The DNA here is from genome assembly GCF_018991925.1 of Homarus americanus. Lineage (NCBI taxonomy): Eukaryota > Metazoa > Arthropoda > Malacostraca > Decapoda > Nephropidae > Homarus > Homarus americanus. The sequence goes on from NW_024723340.1 coordinate 582,492, forward strand.
AACAAATACCTAAATAAACTCATGGGCATATTAACAGAAGAACAATTTACAAAATAGACAGAGCTGTGCGAGTGTTGTATATTCATGTCAGACATAAATAATAAATAATAAAAAAAGGGCAATCAACCAATAAAAAAAATATAATTTGGTGACAAATGATCATGCTAATTCTGTAATCTAAAGAGTAGATGTTTGATATTTGTTTTATTTTTTAAAGTAAATATTGCAAAGATATTAAGGTTATATAACATTATAAGGCAACATTCATATTATATATATATATATATATATATATATATATATATATATATATATATATATATATATATATATATATATATATATATATATATATATATATATATATATATATATATATATATATATATATATTTGTGTAATAAATGTATGTAGTAAGTACATACTGGTAACCTTTTTCACTCAAATCCTAATGAAACACCACAATTAGAATACGGTGGTTGCTGTTGAACTACATGTTGTATAAATAGTCGGAACACAGCCACACCACCGAGACGAGGGAACACTCCCACCACCAATCGTCTCGTGTGAAGCAAGCGTATAAATGAAAGAAAATACTTGCAGTGTGTTTAATATGTTACAGTATATTATAAATAAAAAATAAGTAAACAAAAAATCGGTAAATCCATTTCAAGTAAATGGAAAAATTTTACTCGATACCGACATTAGTTCCAGTTATCGGTAAATAGCAGACGCTTCAGTGACGTCACTAGTGTTTACACTACACCAGCGGGTATAATTTGATGACATTACTTGAAGTGAATTGGCCTTATTTTAAAAAATCAAGGATGGTTGGTAAAGGACTACTGAGTCCGTGGTTAAGTGTCACATTTGGGGTACTGGTCTTATACAGCAAATAGAGCTCAAAAGCTACTTTTTAAATGGAAAATTGGGGGGGGCGTCTTATGCACCCCGCCGCCTTATAGGCCGTGATATACGGTATGCTGAATAACACTAAGGTAAGATAAAGTACCGTATTTTTTACATTTTCCACAGAATTTTTTCAGTGTTAAGTGGTTGTATTTGGGGGCCTGGAACGGATTAATCCTATAATGAACGAATGCTATAACGAACGAGGTTCTGGAACCAATTACGTTCGTTATAGCATACCCCACTGTATGGTCATGGTGTTGAGACTTACTGTACTTCTATCTGCGACATACTTTTTATATCAATTGAGTCGCTCATATGAAAATTATACAGTACTTCCATCAAGTCATCCATTATAGGGATCAAGACAAGGTTATGTATGGTAGACCCTAGAATCCTAGATAACAAGTCCATTATCAAGGAGTGTAATAAAGCATTCTCTTATGAACCAATTATCCCTCACATTCGTGCTTAGTACACTGACTAACATTCTGAGGGAAATACAGCTTGAAAGAGTCTGATATTATCTTTGTGAACCCCAGCCACCAAGACACACACACACTCCACTATGTCATGATTATCTAAGAGTGATCTAACCTATTATATAAAATAATGAAAAACTTGATTGGGAAAAATTTTTCATGAATTTATTAAACAAAACAATGACATCTTTTCCCAATCTTTATTGAGAAATGGAAGTATCGGAGCCTGATTGTTGAACTACTCGGGTGGTTGTTTGTGTGAGGGGTGATGGCCTGACAGAGAAGTGCCATCCAGTAAGGGTGGGGTGGACTTTGGACCCTCTGCATAGACTGTATCAGGAACTTCGGTCTGGGATTGTACATTTAACAACAAAAATATAATGCAACAGGCTTTAATGACACCTATCCTTAACATTTCACCTCTTTCAATAGCACTCAGCTGATCTCAGTCAGGATTTCAGCAAGCAGCATTTATTAAAATAATTAATGCCTCCTCCCCAGTCCCACTCAATGATGTTGGGCTTCTCTGGTCACAAGCAACTGTTCCTAAGATATGCAAAACATATAATACCACTTCTTGACAGGACCAGCACACACTGGTCCAGGATCAGCACACATACCATTCTTGACACTGCCATTCGCAGATCCAGCGAATGGATGTTTGTCCAGCACGCTTTTGACTATACGTGTTTAAATATTTGTGACCAAACAACTTGCCCAACACAGAACATTTGAATATAAGCGGGTTAACAACACACCGCCTCCGCCTTCCTCCCTCCGCTCCACCTACACCTTGCACCAGTTGTAGATGCCTGCCAAGCAGCAGCCGCTCATCTCTTAAGTCTCGCCTACAGCTCGTACCATCAACATTTAACTAAAGCAGTTTTGAAACTTTTTTGTGTTTTTGCGTTGCTTTGTGTGTTTGCCCTTGAAGTATGGCCCCTAAACGCAGAGGTGATGCTAGTGATGGTAGCACACCCAAGAAAAGTAGAAAAGTGATGACATTAGCCGAGAGAATAAAGATTTTAGATCGGCTATGTAATAGAGCGTGTGTAGCAACGATTGCCTGTGAGAACTCTGTACTGTACATGAATGCACCATATGCACAATTTGTAGTTGTGAATTCCTCCTGCATGCAAATGAACTTGCTGAGAAGTGTTGCAACATACAGTAAACCCTCGCTTTACGCGGTTTCACTTTACGCATTTCCACGTTTACGTGGTACCCGCCGAACACGGAATGCTCACTTTACGCGGTGTGTGTACCCTTTTACACGGAGAGCGGCTGGCGGTCCTCTCGCGCCGCGCCATTTTTGGATCCAAATCTCCCGCCATGTTGGGTAGGCGGCGCGAGTAGGTTGCGCAGTGTATGTCTTTGTTGCGTTATCGGTGACGTCATATGACGTATCGGACTGTGATTGGGCCAAGCATCCTTACCTCCCTCCCCGCTAGCTGTGATTGGTTTAATGTACTATGACGTGCCCCGCCGCGGGAGCGTTCAAGCCCGTTGACCTACCCGCATCAGTTACACCCCTCCTGGCTACACCGTGTATATCGGTATCCATTGTTCCATAAGAATGGCTTCCACCGGACCACCACCACCACAAAGAAACCTTGCATTACCTGGACCCAGCCGCCCTAAGCCAAAGAAGATACGACGTTCCTTAAGCTACGAAATTAAGTACAAGATCATACAAGAGTTGGAGAAAGGAACAAGACAGGTTGATCTCGCACGCCAGCATGGTGTTAACGAATCAATTATCAGGACAATTAAGAAGGATGCAGCCAAGATAAAGGAGCACATGAACATCACAAAGTCTACAGGTGCTTCTATGATCAAGTACTGCCACAACCAGGTGCTTCTCAAGACGGAAAAATTACTTGTGAGCTACTTGGTTCGTCAGGCGCGACGGAACATGGCGGTGGACACGCGCTCAGTTAAGGAGTACGCACGTGAACTGTATGCTGCAGTGTCACGTAAGATGGGAATTGCAGAGCCCAAACCCTTTAATGCCTCCTCTGGGTGGTTACAGAGATTTAAGAAGAGGAACAAGATCACCAATATTAACATTGGTGGTGAAGAAGCTAGTGCTGACCATGTTGCGGCTAGGGAATTTCCTCCGTTTTTACGTGAGATTATGGAGGAAGGACAATACACCGATGACCAGGTGTTTAACATGGACGAATCTGGTCTTCATCCATGGAAAAGTGCGCAAACAATTAGCAGCATCGCGCGCTGAAATGATTTACACACAACATAAACATGCTAAGCCTATCAAGCTTCAAATAGGCAACGCTGTCATGATAAGAGAACCTGAAAGAATCTCTAAAGTTTCGCCGACATTTTCAGGACCCTTCCTGACAATTGCCAAAGAGCACGGTAACAAATTCAAAATACTTAAACCAGATACTCAAATTACCGACGTGGTACACATGGATAGATTAAAAAGGGTGAGCTCTGACTTGCTTCCCACCATTGTACACGACGTTCAATCAGTAGACTCTACGTCTGCACAAAAAGAAAACAAAAATGCCCAAGACGTACCTACACAGGTCGTAGACACTACAAATACACAAACTGTATCCAATACATATCGCATGAAACTAAGTTGTGCACGTACAGATTAAGTGTAGATAGATGCATGTCTGTATACTACAAGCTCAGAAATATGAATGTAATATAACACAAGCTGTTATTAATCTCCTTGATGCTTTGCAGATAGCCAAGAGAGATCTGTAAATAAACCCCTATCTATGATGTTATTCTTGTATGCATATCCTATTGTTTTCTACTTCTAAGTTTAATGCATGATATATGGGACTAATCCTAATAAAATCAACTGACAATTTTGACATTGGTTAAACAAACTGAACTTCTTCTAGTAGTGAATGACTAATTTTAATAGCTGCAGATGATCAGGAAATGCTGATACACTGTAGGTCGTCATATTGACACTAGCATATACTATTAAGCTCAGCATACACATTCATCAATATCTTCACACCTAGATCTGTGTCCATGCATGCCTTCATAATGTTCAGTATTTTTGTATTTTAATTTTTCCTACACAGAACAGATTAATTTTGCTGTGTCAGGATAAGAGCAAGTTAAGGGTTACTCGATGAGGCCAGGCAATTAACAAGTTACTAGCCATTTCCCTAAAAAACGTTGCCAACCCATGAAAATGTTTCCTTCCTTTGTGAATTTGAATTTATGATTTTATAAATACATAAACCAAGAGTCAATGTTCAGTAAACTCATTATAAGTTCTAATAAAAATAAATAAAAAATATTAAAAAAACAAAAACAATTTCTTATGTAAGTGAAACATTTTTGTATACTTAGCAATTATTATTCATTGTTAATATCTTAAGATTTGTGAAATCAAGCCTTGTGATACCAACCTTTACCATTTGTGTTATTCATTGTACGAGTATTTTGTTCGAGCAGAAACATTTTAGAAAGACACTGTAAGCAAGTTCATTGAATCTCAACCACCATTTGCATAAGGTTGAAGATCTCCGCTTAGCTAAAGCACACACACCATTATAACAAGGTTAGGTACACATAGGGCTTATCTGCATGGATTTACACCGCGTGGAACTCGGTGGGTGGTAGCCGAGCGATGTTCTAGCCCCTATCAATCAGTATTATATAAATATGGGCTAAGGACATATATTCATTATATACATTCTATCACCCAGACTATTGAGAATAAAGCTACATAAGCATTTGTTCTGTCACACCTCCTAGGGTGGACAGCACACATAAACATTTGTAGTTTCACACAGATTCAGGTTACAACCCATAAATATATGTCCCCAGGCCTCCGTGAGAGTAGGCCTGTGGAGTGTAGCCTCTTATCTCTGTGTTGACGTATAGATTACATACCTCCTTACAAGCAGACAGAGAGAGGTTCGCCTAGTTCACAGTTTCACACAGTTCACCAGTTCACAGCCAGGCACCGTACCAAAGAGACGTGTGCGAGTATAGCTCCCAGGCTGAATATCTCTCTAATTATATAAGCTAAATGCAAGCTAATAGCTAATGCTCAGTAGTCTGTCAACAAACAATTCTGTAACTACCAGAGCATCCAATATAACTAGAAAATCACCACGTGTGTTTACATTAAACCAAGGAACCACAAATGAGGATAACAGAACCTGTGTACACTTGTGTATACTTACAAGCTAAGATAATTACAAGTGTAACCCAGGTGGGCTTGGACGACTCAACGACTCAAAACTACGACTGTATCAAAGGTGACACGCCGTGAGACTCCTATTATCTCACCCAGCTTCATCAAAGGTACCAGCGACTACTCTACACTCATTCAGGCAAGTGTTAACAAGTGAGATCGTTTGATATCAAACCCCGGCCCAAACACAACACTACGTCTATAATACAGCCCATGGACCAAGAATTGATCTGTAATGTGAAAGCTGCATTCTCTGCCAAGAAATTTAAGCTCCTGAACGACTACACCAACACCAAGGAAGAGTTGCGTAGCCTGAGTGACACCGATAGCACGAGCGAAGACGACGAGGAACAACAGTTGGCAGAGCAAGAAGTACTTGTGAAGCAATTTTGGAGAACATTCAATGTCAAGAAAGCTGTGGACTTCTTGGTGGAGGCATGGGATCAGCTGTCTGTAGCAACTGTTCGTCACGCATGGAGACACGTGTTGCAAGGTATTCCGGATGGGAGGCAGAGTAAATCTGTGACTGGTGAGGTTCAGACTGTTGCAGTAGCAGTGGACCTTGCCAGAGAAGCTGCGCAGAGTGTTACAGCTGCAAGCTTCTCCGAGACCACCAACGACGACATCCTGGAGGTGATAAGGGATCCTGATGTGACTACCGACGAGATGCTAGATGATGATGACGTCAGTGAAGAGGCAGGTGGTGCGTCATCCCAAGAAGAACACGAGTTATCCCATAGTAATGTAAGGGGTGCCATTGAGTGTATTGAGAAAGTCAACCTCCTCCTTTCTGACGACCCTGACGATAACTGGTACGAAATCTTCACTACCCAGCTGTTGCAGACTATGGAGCACCTACATCAAGGTGCATCACGACAACATAAACACCAGCCGTCAGCAAAGCATAACCGAGTTCTTCGCCCGCAACCCACCACAGCCAGCCCAAGCCAGTGATAGTGACAGAGACAGTGATGATGACTTTGAGGGATTTGTCAGGGAGGCACTAGTAAGTGTGGATGACACTGATGAAGACTCACCTGAGGGCCAGTAGCCTGCCCTCTGCCTCGGAACCAGCCTCCATTCCCGTACGCTGACCCATCTCTTCTACTAACCTAAGTGTTAACCCTAACATTGTTTTTTTCTAACCTAACCTACAGTATATTATTATCTTATTGATTGTTCCCTTCTATATTATGTGTGTGTGAATACCATCATAAAGTTAAGATGTCATTTTTACTAAAACGTACGTATTGTGTCGGGAAAAAGTGGAGCTTGGGGGTCGGCCCGGTCTCTATTTCAATTTATTCAATACGTTATGCTGTTCACTTTACGCGTTTCTCACTTTACACGGGCCGCCGTGGGTTCAATTGACCGCGTAAAGTGAGGATTCACTGTAGTTCCAATAATGGAGAGAAGTTTAAAGTTCAAAAGGGTCCTTTGATGGTATTTGTGTGCCATACAGAGAAATTTTGAAATATTTCCATAGAAAAAGCAAACAACAGAATTCTTCTTGACGCCGCGGTCACCCCAACCATCACCATCGTCTGCCAAACCAGAACTCTAATGAACCCCAACCATCAACATCACCTGCAGATCTGGAGACTGAAGCCGATGATCCATCGGCTTAAGAAATAAAAATCATTCCAGTTTCATCATTGAAGTCTTCTTCATAAATCACCGTCATCATAAGGCTTCACAACATCTACCATATCATCGTCATCATAGTTCCGCTACAATCACTTAACCATGGATCGGTGAGTACAGTAATATGAGTTTATAATACTTATCATTAATATTATTAATTGTTTATGGTATGTTAGTTCTACTATTGTCATATTTGTGCATTATGTAAATGTTTAAAAGGTATGAATTTCATGTGATGAGTCCATACGCAGCCACGATCCCGCCACCCCATTTTTCCCATAAGAAGTTAAGTTTGCCCTAAGCAATTTTGCCTAACACGCCATTTTCAAGGAACCTAACCCCCGCATTGGGCAAGGGTTCACTGTAATCATAAAAAAATTAAAATATTCAATTGCAGTACATCTGTACTTATCAAAGACAGTGTTATAACTCTGCCTAAGGTAATGTGTAAACAAAGTACGAAACACCTTCAGGAAGACTTATCAGTGCTTGGTATGAAATTGACTCAACAGACTTTGTTTTGAGAAGTTTGTGTTCATGACTTAATTTTTTTTCCTTAACCCTTTAGATGTGATTTGCACACATTAGCATTTTATTCTGGCTACTACCAGACGATTTTATTCAGCATAGGGAACCTTCCTCATCCAAAGGGATAATCTATATCATTATACTGTATTATTGCAAAATTACACAAAAGAGAACTTTCTGATACAGAGGAATAAATATTATTACAGTCTTGAAGTCAATTAATCAGTCAAGAACCTTCGGATTTATTTTCTGCTGAAACTTCATTACATGGTAATAAGGCCTGTACAGTATAACAGATCCCTCTATCAATACACCTTGTCTCATGAACTCCATTATACTGTAGGTGTGGTTTAATTTCGGTCATGTAGTTTCATATCAATTGCAGCCATTCTGTCAATCCAGCTTAATTTCAGTCTTAGTCTATTTATGCTCACTGATCACTGCAAACTACAGAGTACTGTAATCACAAAATTTTCATCTCATCATTTTTCCTTCAAAATGTATAATTATCCACCCTTCAAACTTCGACTTTCAAGAAATACCACCTTCAATTACTTTCAGTCTGGAAAACGAATATGTTAATATTACTATATAAATACTGGGCATCAGGTACCCATGGTTTTGGATCCATGGAACAGTACTGTACATGATTTGTAGTGGAGATGCAGGAGTCAGACACATACTCGTACATCCAGAACGAGACATCAAAAAAAATCAAAATTTTGCTAATGTCATTTCAATTCAGATACGTTGCAAGTCTTACAATCAAACTCAGTCCAATTAATGTGACATCAAACAAGCCACCACAAGTGCTTCCAGGGTTACAGGAGAGAGGTGGTTGAAGCAAACATAGAATAATCCTTCCAAAGTCGAGTGAAAGTAATGCAATCCATTTATTTTTCTTTAGATTAATCATGCATACTAATTTCTATTATGATCTTCCACTGTGATATTCTGCACAGTATTAGCCTTACTTAAAAACAAAAACTGTGGTTGAGAATTCAGTGACTCAAGAAGTGTTAGCACAAGGATCTCAGATTCTCCACCCAAAATTTGCTTTGTGGATGCCCAGAAACAAACCATTACTTATTCACTTGTCCTTGCCACTTTCTGTACTGGATTGCAAGTGTAACATTCATTCTTTTCTTTCATGTACAGAATATTTTTTAACAAGTAAATGGTAATCTCACTTACCTTTATAAAATCTTTAAACATGCAAAAACTAAGTTCAGTGACATGTTGCCCAGTAAATAGAAAATGTTCTGTAAATAAAGAGATCTGGAGAAATATGCAAGATACAATCTGTTCACTGAGTTGCAAGAAACTATATTTATAATACAGTACTGATTAGAGTATGGGAGGTTCAAGTTAGTTTTTTGTAAAATTCTTCCCAATTACTTTACAAGTGCCACTTACTCTATTACTACTACAGCTTTCCATTGTCTCACCATCAAACATATAAGAAAGAATTTCTACCAATATACTGTATCTCCCTCCCACTTCAAATTAACAATACTGCCCCTTATAACATTTCTTGAATCCCAAATTACGGGCCCTTATGATGGGAAAGGAATTATAAGAAAAAAATACACACCATCTTCCAAATCACTTGGCCGGATCCCAGATACTTCTGTTCGGTAATCTATGACTTCTTCCATAGGCTGGACAAACTTGTCATATAACACCTTACCAAAATGGTTGACAACTGACACTCTTGCTAGTATTGAGTCTTGACCATTCATTCCGACTCCCACCATCTCACAGTCCATTGCAATAACTTTTGTTACACTATAGGGAATAAAGAAAAAAAAAACATTATATATGATAATACAGATTGGATTTTGTGTTAAAATTCAACGTAACTTGGCATAAAGGGCTATAAACCCCTGAAAACTTCACCTGGCTCTCCCCAGTCTCTATACAACTGCTTGCAATATCTAGAAAATATAAAATCAGCACCTACTACAGGTATTTCAAACACTCATATTACCACTAAATGGATGGTTAACTCAAAGGACATTGTAGCCAGGCAATTACAAGAGAAATATCTAGGGAAGGAGAGAAATTTGTACTTAATACTGTATTTGTAAACTCAGAGGAGGCATTTGACAAGGTACCATATGTCGTGGTAAAGTGAGCAACAAGAAATCTTGGAGCCGAGGAGTACTGGTACCATATTTGAGTAGTTATGGTACAGTATTATATGAGGTCTCACAAACATCTGTGAGAGTTAATGATAAAAAAGTGTCATATTTGAGGAGAAAGTAGGGGTCCAAAAGAGGCCAATCTTGAGCCCCCTTCTGTTTATCATGGTGCTGTAGACAATATCAAGGAAGTTTAGGACTGGCCTGTCCTGGGAGTTGGAGTATGCTTATGACTTAATGCTGATAGCAGATAGAAATTTAAGAAATGGAAGAAGGGAATAGAGTCAAAGGGCCTGAAAGTGAATATGGTGAACATAAAAGTAGTTATTTGTGGTGTGGGTGAAGGACCCATGGTGGGAAGTAGAAAAGGTTCATGTGTTGTCTGTAAGAAATATGTTGACAGCAACTCAATAAGTAGTGGAAGGTGAGTACACAAGAGGTGCAGTGGAATAGAAAGCAAACTGCAGGATGCTCTTGACTTGGTCTGTATGTGCAGGTAACTATGTGTCCATAATAAAGTTGGAAAAACTCAACATTGGGGATATGTCCCTGGAGTGTGTTGATGAGTTCTGTTACCTGAGTGACATGATCAGTACTAGTGGAGGTGCTGAAGCATGCTGAGTTGTAAGTCAGAAGTGGCTGTAGAAAGTTTAGAGAGCTGCTGCCTTTATTGATAGCACGAGGATCTTTCCTCCAAGTGTTAAGGAAGAATGTATGCGGTTGGTGTTACAAGTGTGAAGTTGTATGGCAATGAAACACGGGCAGTTAAAGAAGAACTATATTTGAGTGAGATAAAATGAGAATGGTGAGATAGATGTGTAGTGTGATACATAAAGACAGGAGGCCTTGTTCAAAGCCAAGAGGGCAGCTGGATATTGAGAGTATATATTCGCAAAGTTCTATGTAGAGGAAGGCTGAGAGGGTTTGAGCATTTAGAAAGAATAAAGGAGACCAATTTAGTCAAGATGTGCATGAGCCTAATTCAATGTGGAGAGGAGAGCCAGGAGTAAGCCAAGAATGACATGGGGAGAGACTGTAAGAATTAACATTAGAGTTAGGAACCTGACGATAGAAACTGCAGGAGACCATGCAGCATGGAGAGCTGCCATCAAGTAATCACAGCATTCCCACATAAGCATTGAAAATGGCTTTAACACATTAATGATGATGAGGCAAACCTGCAGTAAATTCCTTTAACATTTATTACCCAGCTGCATATAGCTTCCAATGTAAAGTAAATAAGAGAAAGCAGCAGTTTTATAACCTGTATCTCATAGTTATGAGGGTGAGCTCGGTGACACAGCATTTGCCTCACAAATAGAAGGCCAGAGTATTGATTCATGGCAGAATGGAGAACCACTTTTCCTCCTTGCCCACTGAGTAATAAAATAAGTACACTATAGGGTGCACTTTGGAGGGATAGCATCCTGCCAAAGGGACAGGGTAACCTGTTAACTACTCGATGCAGTAAGACCTTAGATATCCAGAATGCATGGGGAATTGAATGTGCCAGATAATCGTTTTTTTGGGGATGCTCGAGTTACTCCTAAAAATACACATCTCAAACTCAAGAGTATCATCATAGTATATATAATAAAAGGAATAAAAGGTCATGGTAAATATATTATAAAAGGAATAAAAGGTCATGGTAAATATATTATAAAAGGAATAAAAGGTCATGGTAAATATATTATAAAAGGAATAAAAGGTCATGGTAAATATATTATAAAAGGAATAAAAGGTCATGGTAAATATATAATAAAAGGAATAAAAGGTCATGGTAAATATATTATAAAAGGAATAAAAGGTCATGGTAAATATATAATAAAAGGAATAAAAGGTCATGGTAAATATATTATAAAAGGAATAAAAGGTCATGGTAAATATATAATAAAAGGAATAAAAGGTCATGGTAAATATTTTATAAAAGGAATAAAAGGAAATGCTGGATGGATGAGGTGATGATAGTGGTTACACCAGCACAAACATTCAAGTAGACAGAACTGTAATGGTGGTGCTCAATGTGTTAAGCCAACATGGAGGATGTACACAGTGCCTCCAGAGGCTAGAAATGGAAGCAGAGGCGAAGTGCTGCCAAATTCAAACTGGAAATTGACCCCACCAAAAAAAGGCTGATTGCCTGAGAGTTCCAGATGGTTAAGTGCTGGATATCTGAGGTTATACTGTACTGAAATTCTGGAGATTAGCAACTGCCTGGCCATCCCACAACACAGCACAGCTAGGTTGGGTAAATTGTAACTTTATCTATGCTCACATTCTTAATCTTAACAATAATGGTCTTCACAATATAATTAGCTACAAACCTATAGGAAATAGCTAAAGTCTCAAGAAAAATCTGGAACATACCCTTCAAATGACTTTGTTTTCACAAGGGCCGCAGTGTGTCCCGTATCATCAGATCTTGAATCTTTAGTAACTTCTTTGTGAGTCATTCCTCTCTTATTCTCCATAACTATGTCTTCTTCTGCCTCATAGAGAAGAATTGGATCAACATTATCAAACCAGATATCTAACTTTTCCTTTTCCTGATCTGCTAATGACACATTTCCAATATTCTTTTTCTTTTTATGTTTCTGTGTATTCTCATTTTCACCACCAACTTTACTTTTCTGTTTATTTATCTTCCCTTCTTTTGTGCCAGAGGTTGGTGTTTCTGTTACCTTTTTGTCTTCCTTGGTGATAATCTGCAATATGAAGTAAGACATTAAGCCGACAAAATACTGTATAAGACAAAATTTCAAAACCTGTAATATTAGTCAAATTTTCTACATCCACACATCATAAAACTCTCCCACCACTCAAAGACCTGAGAATTCATTGTCATGCAAATACTGCATACCATAACCCACTTAACTGTTACTCATCTAATATCACCTAAGTTTTTCAATTCCAATGCCCTGCATTATATAATACAAATCAATTCTCTTTCCATACCAAAACATCAATGTTTTTTTCATAGTGCTATCTTAATCTTCTGAGGACAATTCCTGCAATAGGCATGGGATGTAGGGTCCCATATATATACAGTAGTACCCCGCTTAACGCGGTCAATTGAACCCACAGGGTACCGTGTTAAGTGAAAACCGCGTTAAGTGAACAACAGAACATATGGGATTAATTCCAATAGAGACTGGCCCGACCCCCAAACTCTACTTTTTCGGACACAATACCTATGTTCTAGTAAAAATAACATCTTAATTTTATGATGGTACATGCACACAATTAATACTTAAGAGAAATAGAGAAATACAGTCGCCAAGTTAATGTCCATTCAAATAATGGACTCAACTCCCTCCCCCTCTTCTCACACTACACTGCTGGCTCTTCCCTCTCTGAGAAATTTTGGGGGGAAAACCACTGGATTTTAATAAATAATACCTGAAACTAAAGTTAGGATAATATAATTGACATTGCTGGATTCCTTGTAAGACCAGGAATATTTTGAATATAAATGTCATATATTTTGCACAAAAGATAACATATTTACTCAGAGTAAACATTATATCTAAAATTTGTATGTCTAATGCAAAATCTATGATGTTTATATTTAAAATGATCATCAAATTGTAAGAATTCCAGCAATGTAAATTATATTCTGGCCGGGTAATTTGTATGAATTTTATGAGCTAAATAAAAAAAAATTATACTTCACCGCGTATATGGGTAGATGAACCGCGTTAAGTGAAAATTCGGTTCTGGCGAGGCACCACATATGAAATCGCGTTAAGCGGGGTAATACTGTATGTATATATATATATATATATATATATATATATATATATATATATATATATATATATATATATATATATATATATATATATATATATATATATATATATATATTATATATATATATATATATACTATATATATTTCATTAGCCCAATAAAGCACGCGGACTTCTACATACAATCAACACCTCAACCCGCCAGGATTCTAACCCACGGCCCACAAGCCTATGACTGTGACCGGGGAACGCTAACCACTGGACCACCAGGATACTAAAAGCAGTCCTAGACTTTGTTATACAGTATTTCACACAAAGCCTGTTCAACGAGCTTATGGCGCCGTGAACCTCTAATGGGGACCACCCGTATCACGTAGGTGGTCGTTGAACAAGCTTTGTGTGAAATATAACAAAGTCTAGGACTGCTTTTAGTATATATATATATATATATATATATATATATATATATATATATATATATATATATATATATATATATATATATATATATATATATATATATATATATATATATATATATATATATATATATATATATATATATATATATATATATATATATATATATATGGGTGAAATTTTTTACAATACTCTACTGTAGACTTTTTGTTTAAATTACTATACCTCCTTAAGTTGCTTCCAGTTTGCTGAATAATCATCTGGTTTCTTGAGGATGAGCACTGGTTTGAAACCTGTAGTGTTTTCTGCCGAGGTCACTTCTACTGCTCCTTTGCTCTTTTTCTTCCTCCTCCTCTTCTTTGCTGGCTGCAGTGAATCTGAATTTCCCTCAAGTTTACTTATAACTGGATGACTTATTTGTATACTTGAGCTTGTCTCACTGGCACTCTGATTAGTACTACTCTTTACTGGCTTTTTATTTTTTCTCCATTTCCATTTCTTCTTCTTTGAATATGATTTACCATCACCTAATTCTTTTCCATTTTCATTTTGTTTGGGTGGAATATTTCTTATTAAATCATTAGTGTTAGTCTTAACTATTTGACTTGCATCATTACTGATGGATAATTTTGATTTCATGATTGCAGCTGTTGCCATTTTAAATGTATTACTGTACCTTTGTCACACTCACTATATCTTTTCCCTTCTTTATAATTTTTGTGCTACTTCTCTTCAAAATAGCATGTCTTTTAAGTTAGTGAATGAGTGGCTCTGTTATAAGTTGAACACTGTGCAGTACTGGGCTGCTTTTCCTGGAGAACAACCTAAAACAAAGGAAAATTAAAAATCAATGAAAACAAAAAATCTCTGCTAATCTGTACAGCATACAGTCGCATAGTGTTGACAATTTGTCACATAGAAATGAATATTACAACTGTGGGATGAGTTTCACTTAAACTGCCATGTCATTGACACTAGCAGTTGTATGTGACATCACAGTATTGTACAATGAAATGTAACAAGTCATTTGAATATGATAATGAACATGTAACCAACATCTTCTTATTAGATTTGAATATAAAAGAAAATTGAACAGAATTACCTGTACTTTTTTCCATTTAGAAAATGTGCAATTGTGCATCGCAATGTATGAGATAATATAGTGGAATAGAAAATTGCAAACAATCTAATCAAATATATTATTTATTAAAAGTACAATGCCAGTTTACTGTCCGATTGCATCACTCTACAGTCATGCGCCAGTTAACGTCCGACCGAACAACGTCCGATGGCATATACGTCCGTGCCCCCCCCCCCAAAAAAAGTGACGCCTGCTGGACCACCACTCCACGACCCCCTGACGGAGACACGATGATCCTCCCCATACTGGTCGATATTATGTGTTAAAGGAATATGCTTCCTTACTTAGGCTTTTTTTAAGCATTTGCCTACAGGTGTAATGTTAACCTACATCTATTGAGGATAAAATCTTTCACCTACAAATTGACAATAACACATTTGCTGTAATCAGACATATCTAGTTGCCTCAACAATTGCAACCCCAGTTGCAATTGGGGTTGCAATTTCAAATTCTGTGGCATTACTAAAAATAACTAAGTCTCTGGTGCACTCTAAGATTAAGAGAGAAAATGGAGGACTCAGGCGTCCTGATGTGAGAGAAAACAGACTCGTATGATGGGGGACCAAATAAAAAAAGCATAGCTACATGTTTTGTGAACTACAGTATTAAGTGTACCCTTTTCATCACTTTGTAATAAACCTAGCCATGCCTATGTGTGTTTATGATATTTACCATAACATTATATATATATTTAGTGGGTATAAATGGTCGTAAAATGGGAAACTTGGGGTTGGGTCTTGGGTGCCTGGAACCAATTAGAATAAATCCCATAGGTTCTGTACTTTTGTTATCGGCGGGGTCCCAATTAGGCGCGATAACCAAGGGATGACTGTACTGTACTGTATATACTTGTGACACTGGCCAGCTGCTTCTGGTGTTATGGTACAGGGGTACCAAGTGACAGCACTAGGATCCCGCTTCCTCTATCAAGGAATAAACAATTAAAATTTAAATTGAAAAAAAAAACATTCAAATAATGGGACCTAGCGAACCTAAATGGCCCTAGAGCGGGCACAGTCACGTATGCATGGCGTATTCTTATAGATTGTGCTGCCAGGCGTACGTTATCTAGTGAATTTAGTCAATATTGTACAGTAACAATGGACCTAAGTGCAAACCTGTATTGTACATGTACTAAATGATTACGGTACTAAAATTGTTATGTCTATTGCAAATATAGCTTGTTTATACAGGTATTCAAATAAATTACTATCTTACAAGAATCCCTCCAATGTAAGTTATATTCACCCAGGTCGTTTGGGTGGCAAATTATGAGAAGAGCTTAGTCACTCTTAAGTAATGATAAATAAACACACAGGCAGGCCTTCAGCGCCAACTGTCAAATCTTATCTCAAATAAATAAACAAACAAACGCCAGACATTGTCACCTCACCTCCCGCCCCCTCTTCCCACCCTGGTGATTTCTTTATGTTTATTTTATATAATATCTCAGACTAAAGTTAGGAGATTATAATTTGCATTGTTGAAATCCTTGCAAAACAGAGATTAATTTGAATATAAGCGTCATATATTTTGCTCAAGATATAAAAAATGTAGTACGAAAGTGTACAACACTGTAGCACATTTTATAAAAAGTTTTTCAACTGTATTTTCGGGTAGATTTACATAAATTTCTTCATTTATTTTCATCCATTTACATGCACACACCAAACTAAAAGAAACATTATATTCTCCTAGGTCACATCACTGGCATTTTAAAATGAGAGAAGCTTAGTAGGACTGTTAAATAAACACACAAGAGACCTTCACCTCAACCCCACCACCCCCAACCCCTCGCTGGGTGGCGTGGCTGGTTCCCTCCCTCCCTCCCCCCTCCCCCCCCCAGCCAGGCTTTTAGGCTTACAGTTTTTATCTTATATAATATCTCAGACTAAAGTTAGGAGATTATAATTTGCATTGCTGGTATCCTTGCAAGACAGCCAATAATTTGAATATAAACGTCATATATTTTGCTCAAGAGATAAAAATTCTTGTACATTAGTGAACAGTACTGAAGTACATTTTATAAAAAAAAGTTTTTCACTGTATTTTTGGGTAGAGTTACATAGATTTCTTCATTTATTTTCATCCATTTACATGCACACACCATACTAAAAGAAACATAATAGAAATAAATGACGTTAGTGCAAAGCTGGAGTGCACATGTACTAGTGATTATGGTACTAAAATTGACTTTATTCATTACCATTATAGCATGTTTATGTGTTCAAATTAATCAGTATGTTAACATGGGAGAACATAGAATGGAGAAACTGCAGCGGGCCCTATTGGCCCATACTAGGCAGTCCGTTTACCACCCAACCCCTATTGCTCACATGAGCATCCAACTATATTTGAAGCAGTTCAAGCGTATTGAGTTAGCCATTGATATTTGGTAACTTGTTCCATTCATCCACTACTCTGTTTCCAAACCAGTGTTTACCTATTTCACGCCTAAATCTAAATTTGTCTAATTTAAAACCATTATTACGAGTTCGCTCCTGGTTGGATAGTTTGAGTACCTTTGTAATGTCCCTTTGTTTAGCCCTGCCTTCCACTTATACACCTCTATCAGGTCGCCCCTCGCTCTACATCTCTCAAGGGAGTGCAAATTAAGATGCTTTAACCTGTCTCTATACTCCAGGTTCCTAATGCCCAGGATTAGTCTTGTCATTCTCCTCTGAATTCTTTCCAAGGATTCTATATCCATTCTGTAATAAGGTGACCAGAACTGAACTGCGTAATCCAGGTGTGGTCTCACAAGAGCAAGATACAGATTTAGAATGACCTCGCTAGTCTTGTAACTAACACTCCTTTGTATGAACCCAAGTACTTTATTAGCCTTGTTACGAGCAAAAACACATTGTTTACTTGGCTTAAGGTTCCTACTTATCATTACTCCTAAATCTCTCTCGCAGTCGGATTTCTCTATGGCATCGTTGTTCATCTGGTATCTGGTTTCCCTGTTTACATCTCCTATAATGAGTACTTTACATTTGTCGACATTGAATTTCATCTGCCATTTTTCAGACCATTCGAAAAATTTGTTTAGATCTTCCTGTAGTTTTGCCGAGCCCTCGTCAGATTTGATAACACGTCCTATTTTAGTGTCATCAGCAAATTTACCTATGTTGCTGTCTATGCCGATATCTATGTCGTTTATGTATATAATAAATAATAATGGTCCAAGTACTGAGCCTTGGGGAACTCCACTTGTGACGTTGCTCCAATGGGACTTAGTGCCGTTGATGCTCACTCGCTGTTTCCTGTCCTGTAACCACGCCCTAATCCATTTAAGGATGTCACCTTTGATGCCATGAGCTTCTACCTTTCTAATTAGTCTTTCGTGGGGGACTCTGTCGAAGGCTTTGCTAAAGTCGAGATATACCACATCATAATTGTGCCCCTCGTCCACCGATTCGAAAACTGATGAAAAGAATGTTAATAGATTCGTTAGGTAAGAACGTCCGCTTGTGAAGCCATGCTGGGAATCATTGATCAATCGGTGCTTCTCCAGGTGATTTCGAATAGAGTTTGAAATGATTGCTTCCAGTAATTTGCCTACTATTGATGTAAGACTGATTGGGCAGTAGTTAGAGGATAGTGATCTATCCCCCTTCTTGAAAATCGGTATTACATTTGCTATCCTCCAGGATTCTGGTACTACACCTGTTTTTAAGGACATGTTAAACAACTTTGCTAAGGGCATACTAAGCTCTTCCTTACATTCCTTTAATACTCTGGCAAATATCTCATCGGGACCAGGTGACTTATAAGGCTTTAGTTTGTCTATTTGCTTACTAACATCGTTACTAGTCACTACTATCTCACTTAATTTGTTTTCTTCACTATCTCTGAATAGAGTCGGTGCCTCGGGTATCATGTTTAAATTTTCGGTGGTGAAAACTGTTGAAAAATATTTATTCAAATAACTGCTCATTTCTCCGTCGTTATCAGTGAGCTCGCCGGAGTCTGACCGTATTGGTCCAATCTTTTCACGTGTTTTAGTTTGATACATTTGGTAGAATCCTTTGGGGTTTGTCTTTGCCTCCCTTGCTATCCTTACCTCATTATTCCTCTTTGCTTTCCTTATCTCGGTTTTAACCCTACTTGCCAATACCCTATAATAGTCCCGGAGGTGAATTTCGCCACGATTTATCCTTCTACCTATAGCCTTCCTTTGGCCAATGATGTTCTTTAAATAATTATTTATTCATTTAGGGTCATTGTTGTCTGATCTGAGTTTTTTGTATGGTATGTTCTGCCTTTGTGCATTAAGTAACTCACTATTTAAATTGTCGTGGAACTTGGCAATCTCAGATCTCGTTATCAGGTCGGTGTCATCTGTCAGGTTCACGGTCAAGCGCGACACCCCCTCTCTCAGCTGCCTCTTTAAACTGTCAAAGTTTGCCCTTCTGAAATCTGGTACTTTAGTGGAATTTTCCTTACGTCTGCCCTGAAAATCTAACTGGAATCGAATTTCTTTGTGATCGCTGTTTGCAAGTTCGTTCCCTACCTCGACATTGCTAATTAGGTTTTCTCTGTTCGACAGAACTAAGTCCAGTATATTATTACCCCGTGTGGGTTCGGTTATATGTTGACTTAGGAAACAGTCCTGGATCGTCTCGAGAAAATCCTCTGATTCTGAGTTACCCGTAAGGTCAGTCCAATCTATTTGGCCAAGGTTAAAGTCGCCTACTATACAGACTTTGTTGTGTATGGAAGCCCTGCGCATTTCATCCCAGATAAGTCGCTCATTGACGCTATCAAGATTGGGGGTCTATATATTACTCCTGTGATTAATTTTTCCCGACCGTCGCTTAATTCTATCCAAATTGTTTCTGTATTCCTCTCAGTTTTTATTTCCTTATTTATTTCACACTTCAGATTATCCCTAACATAGATTGCTACTCCGCCTCCTTTCCTGGTCTGCCTATCGGTATGGAACAGTTTGTAACCCGCAATTTGGTATTCGACTGGTAACTCACGTGTGTCTAGGTTGATCCATGTTTCAGTGAATGCAATTATATCGATTTTTTCGGTACATACCAAGGCCCTAATATCATCCATTTTGTTTCTCATACTTCTACTGTTCGCGTAGTATACATTTAAGTTAGTCGTGTTCTGAGTCCTCCCCTTACCGCATTTAGTTTTAAACTCCCTGTCTAATTTAGTTTTGTCATCATTCCTAACACTATTTCCCTGTAGTCTTTCACTTTGTTTACCCGCTCCCACTGCAGTCTCCTCCACCCCAGTGCCCATATGTTCTCTTAGCAGTTTAAAGACTTCGATATCTTTTGAACTGCCCCCTCTAGAGCCCCAGCCAGGGTTGCTACTCCATCCCTAGACAGGTGCACCCCATCCCTAGCATAAAGGTCCCTTGTGCCATAGAAGTTGTCCCAGTTGTCAATGAATGGGACTGATATTGACTTGCAATATCTGTCAAGACGGTCGTTGACACCAACTGCCCTTGACAACCATTCACTGCCAACTCTCCTTCTAGGCAGGACACCGCATATGATAAGGATCCCTCCCTTAGTCCTGATACGATCTATGGCTGCCTTTAACTTATCAAGAAGCTCCTCGCTCCTACACCGGCCAATATCATTGCCTCCTGCACTGAGGCAGATAATGGGTTTGTTCCCATTACCAGACAAGATATTGTCCATCCTGTCAATTATATCCCCCAACCCAGCTCCTGGCAAACACACCCTCATCCTATTTTTGTTTTTACCACAAAAGGCCCTGTCCATGTACCTTACCTGTGAGTCACCAACAATTAAAGTTTTTATACCTTCCTTGTCATCCCTGTCCCTGAATGTACTAACGTCCAATTCGTCTATCAAGGGACTGAACGGGTTGGTACACTTAGCTGTTGTTGTCGTTGTTGTCGTATCCTTGGTGTGCTTCTTCACCACCAGCTTTGTCTTCCCACTACTCACAACTTTCCACTCGCTTGAGTTTTCGTCAGACACTGGCTTTACTCGTCCAGCCTCTCCTTTTATGTTACAAGAATCCCAGCTATGTTAATTATATTCACCCAGGTCATTTCACTGGCTTTTTATAAGAGAGAAGCTTAGTCACCTAAGAACTGATAAATATACACGCGTTAGACCTGGGCCTGTGCCAACTGTCAAAAGTACTACCTCCTCTCCCCCTCGCTCGCTCCCACCCTCTCTCTCCCCCATCTGCTCGGCGTTGCTGGAATCCTTGTGAAACAGTGAATAATTTTAATATAAACATCATGTATTTTGCACAAGAGATAAAAATTAATCACCTGTATCACATTACAGTAGTGATTTAAGAGTAAAAGTGTATATGTACGTATATAGTATTCCACATACAGGTACACGTAAGTATAAATAAAATAAAGTTTATGTGATGATCGGACAACATCCATTTAGGTTAACGTCACGTTTCCAAGAACGTATCTAGGACGTTAACCGGCGCATGACTGAAATTATGTAAGATATTTAAATGGTTTAGAAGGTACAGTTTTCCACCATGAGACTGTAATTTATGTGAACAGAAATAAAATAGAATGTTGGTCATATTTACAATCATTGTATTATATATAGGATAGAGTAGTACAGTCTCTCCTCGACTTACGACGGAGTTCCGTCCTGACGATCAGGTCGTAAGTCGAAAAGGCAAAAATAATATAGAAATACTAAAATGGGTGTCTCTTTTTCTTCTCAGCACCACGAGAACTCTTACTTTTATGCTTGCCAGCCATTTTAAAGGGAATTACAAACAAAAATTTTGTCAGTACACAGGGCGATCACTAACGTCAGGAGTCAAAAATACGTAATTTGAAAAATATTTCATACGATCACGGCGGTCGTATGTCCGGGTTGTCGTAAGTCGAGTACAGTGGTCCCTCGGTTAACGAACTCAATTCGTTCCAGAGGGTCGTTCGTTAACCGAAACCATTGTTTCAGTGGGATATTGGGTAATTGGTTCCAGCTCACAGAAAAGTATATACAAAGTAAAGCCAAAAATGCATAAAATCAGAAACACTCCTAAAATTCCCCAAATATTTGCAAATACGCGGATTGCCCCGCCGAAGGAATATTCTGTACATTGAAGTAATTGAAGTACATTCAAATCGCGCGCCATTCAACCCGCGCGCGGCACCGAACACAGGACACGCCCGCTCCTGCAACCTCACACACACACACGCATAGCTCTCCCTCACTCAGTCAGTCTCGCTGTAACCACGCTTGTGTTGACATCAGCATTGTAGTTGCAAAAATATTACATTTCCATGAATGCATTATATCAAGCACTGTATGAATAGAATATCACTAGTATAACAGTATTTTAACCGAAAACTATTAAAAAAACGAGTAACATATCTTGAACATCGGAAGGTTAGGTAAAGTCTTTTGTTTTCATGTAGTTTATCCTAATTTACATTGAAACACAATACGTTTCAGCAAAACTACTATTTATTTCTGAGAATATGGAAATGTAATATTTTTGCTGAAATGACGTACGTATTACAGTGAAAAGTGACGAAAGCAATGACTTTCGCTTTCTTTCGTTCAAAAGATGTTACCGTAATCGCTTTTCAGTTAAAAAACTGTTGTATTACAATAATATTCTATCCTAATTCACTTGTGATGCAACATTTTTTTGAACTGAAAATCATTCGAAAAGCGATTACGGTAACATCTTTTGAACGAAAGAAAGCAAGTCATTGTTTTCGTCACGATTTTATCCCACGGATATGTGAAAAGGTGTACTACTGAAACTTAATACCTACCTAACACATTAAACACATAAAAAAAATATTATCTAAATGAAAATTTGCAGCTAAAACCATTAAAGAAAACCGAAATAAAATTTTATTACAACTGCCATTTGCATAAGAAGCTGGCTGCAAGGCCTCATGACTCATCACAGCAACACATCTCAGGTGGGATGTTGACTCTGCCAACCCTTAGCAATAGGAATCCCACTCTCCTGTATGAATGAATGATTGTGTCCATTTCACAGAATAAAAAAAGTAAAGAAAGTTAACTTTATCTACCCGATATTATGAGTTAAATGAATATCAAATTCGGGTATTTTTGCATTAGTGCACACAACTTTCCTACTCCAAATCGATTATGATATTGGAAAAAGACGTCTAATTTTAAGATCATTTTCTTCTATTTCATTACCGTCGCAAACGTTTATACGTTTGCGACGGTAATGAAATAGAAGAAAATGATTGCGTATGCCAAATCTTTCTCTAATTTCTTCCATTAATCTTCCGCCATTATTGCCTACCCGACCTCCCACTAAGTGTGTTTCCTTCATAAATTGTCAAATGCATGCGTTCCCATACACGTCACGCGGCCAATCAAAAGTGTTTTTTTATTTTTTGCCAACAATTTAATGAATTGTGGTTTAATTCGCAGTGTTTTCTGCCCAATTAGATGTGATTGTGATTTTGGGTCTCTCATATTTTGAAATTCAAATTCATTTCCGACCACATCAATTATATGTAGTTTATTGCCTGTTCTCCCCACCTCAATAAAGTGTCCTAAGCGTAAGAACGAGTGTAAATATTGTCAAGACCAACATAGTTGGCATTGTAGTAAATCCAACGACATACCAGAACCAGGCCAATAAGGTAAGAAATAAGTGATTCCATCATATAGTGAGTTAGGTCAGGTCAGGTTAAGTCAGGTTAGGTCAGGTTAAGTCAGGTCAGGTCAGGTTATTTTGGTCAGGTCAGGTTATTTTGGTCAGGTTAGGTTGTCATCCCCCAAAAAAATCAGTTTATCTGTTTTTATAGTGTTTTTTTGTGTATTATGTATTCGCTTGGACATGATTTTTGTCGGAAAACTCCCCACCCAAAACCCCCGATAACTAAAAAACAGGCAATTTCCGACGGAAATCAAGATCAAAACCAACCAAAACACACAAAAATACACTAGAAAAAACATAGTTTTGAATTTATAAAAGAGTTGTGTGCACTAATTCAAATTTACCCAAATTCGTTCGAAACTCGTCAAATGCCATAGGAAGCGGTATTTTTGTATTTACACACAGCACATTCCTACCATTAATCTATTATCATATTCTAATAAGACGTCTAATTATAAGATTATTTTCATTTATTACATTACCGGCGGAAATGTATAATAACGGAGATAGCATATTCAAAATTTTCTCTATTTTCTTCCATTAATCTTCCTCCATTATCGCCTGTCTCACCTACAACACTGCTGTCTCCTGCGTCTCCTTCATAAATCATCATGCGCATGCGTTCCCATACACATCACACGGGCAATCAAAAGCGTTTTTGTTTTTGCAACCAATTAAAATGATTTTAGGTTTAATTTGCGGTATACTTGGCCCAATTAAATTCAAGTTTAATTTTGGGTCTCATATTTAGAAATTCAAGTTCAGTTCCGACCATGGAAGTCTGCGATGGGTGCCACTTAAATTATATGGAGCTGATTGCGAGTTTTTTTGGAAAAAAAATAAAGAAACTATAGCATTTTTTCGATCGCATGGTGTTCTTCCAACCTCAGTAAAGTGTACTAAGAGCAAGACTGAATGTAAATATTGCAAAGACCAACATATGTGGCATAGGGTAAGAATCTCAGAATCCAACGACGAACAAGAATCAGGCCTATAAGGTAAGAAATAGGTGATTCCACCATACGGTGAGAGTCAGTTAGGTTAGGTTTGGTTTTTATTTTTCTAGTGTTTTTTTTTTGGTGTATTTTGCCATGATTTTTTTTTTCGGAAAACGTCCAACGAAAAAAATTGATAAATAAAAAAACCGGCTAATTTCCGCCAAAAATGAAGGTCATATTCGGTCTAAACACAAATACACTAGAAAAATATATTTTTGCCTTTCTAACAGAGAAAGGTGTGACAATGCAAATTTACCGGAAAAACATATTACAAATATCACACGACAGACCGGTGCACTGCTGTAAATTGACTTCTTAAAAGTTTAGTTGAGTAATGTGTCTTCCGATGGTTACGTAATTTTAGGTTATTTGCGACGGAAACGTCATAGAAGAAGTGCCTTAAAATTATCTAAACCATCGGAAAAACACTTGCTTAATTACTAGGGCGTATTGTCCGAAAGGGTAGTTCTATCGTTTCTCCTAACGAGTCTCTGTTCCAGACTATTAACGGCAAAGATAAAGCTGAAAGAATTCATAGTAAGAATGAAAATTGTAGATAGAACTTGCGTGGAGGAGACTGTAGTGTGAGGTGCCGCATGGACTGTCTGTAGGCTACTGAAGTGATAGTGTATATAATTGTTTTGGTGAATTTTTCGAAATTAGCTCTGTATTATTTTTGGCAATATGATATATTCTAGCCTAATATTACATTATCGATAGTAATATTATAAAAAAAAATTTAAAAATATATCACTACACATATCGTTATAGTAAGGATCCTTGGAACCAGATTTACTATATCAAGGATTCTACCAAAGATATTCTACTCATGAAGGATGACTTACTAATTTTTTTTTATCTTCCCACGATGGTGGCGTTACCAAGTAGCTGCTAAGTATAAACACAGATAATTCCCCTGCGTCATTATCTGATATTGTGCGGGGTAGTAATATCGACAATATATCCTTTTATCTTCTTCACCACTGATCGGCTCGTTCGCCGCTTGGGCGATCGGTCACGTCTCTGATTACTTTTCCTTTTCTTTTATCCTCTTCACCAAAAGATTGGTCACGTCTTTATTTCGCACTATAGGCAAGTACTGGGCATGCACCGGCTCCTGAATGTACCTGAACCCGCTCCAGTGTTGGTCAAGTCTTGTCTTGAAAGAGCTCACACTCGGTGCCGTCACAACACTTTCTGGCAGACTGTTCCAAGAGTTCACAACCCACACTCCGAAAAAGTTTGCCCTCACGGTTTTCTGGACTTGCGGCTTCTTCAATCTTGAGCTGTAACCCCTTGTGGGGCGAGCGTCCGCCAGATCCAAGTAAGGACACTCAACTGAGTAGTGACCCCTGAGATGCTTATACACCTCAACTAGGTCCCCCCTTGCCCGTCTGTAGTATAAACTAGGCAAGTTCAGGCGTTCCAATCTCTCAGGGTAGCTGAGGTGCCGAAGTGCAGGCACCAGTCTGGTGGCCCTCCTTTGAACATTTTCAACCAACTGACAGTCCCAAGCATATCACTTACTTTTATCCTCTTCGCCACTTATCGGCTCATTAGCCGCTTGGGCGATCGGTCACGTCTGATTACTTTTCCTTTTCATTTATCCTCTTCACCAAACGATCGGCTTGCTAGCCGCCCGGGCGATAGGTCTCATCTCTGTCACGCACTGTTGGCAAATACTGGGCATGCACCGGCTCCTGAATGTACCTGAACCCGCTCCAGTGTAGGTCAAGTCTTGTCATGAAAGAGCTCACACTCGGTGCCGTCACAACACTCTCTGGTAGATTGTTCCAAGAGTTTACATCCCTCACTCCTAAAAAGTTTGCCCTCACAGTTTTCTGGACTTGCGGCTTCTTCAATCTTGAGTTGTGACCCCTTGTGGGGCGAGCGTCCGCCAGCTCCAAGTAAGGACACTCAACTGAGTAGTGCCCCCTGAGATGCTTATACACCTCAGCTAGGTCACCCCTTGCTCGTCTGTAGTATAAGCTAGGCAAGTTCAGGCGCTCCAATCTCTCAGGGTAGCTGAGGTGCCGAAGTGCAGGCACCAGTCTGGTGGCCCTCCTTTGAACATTTTCAACCAACTGACAGTCCCTAGCATATCTCGTGGACCAGACGGGGTGACAGTACTCCAGATGGGGAAGCACTTCACTCTTGAAGATCGTTACGAGGGACAGACCGTCTAGACATCTGAACGACCTTCTTATGAGACCCAATAATTTATTTGCCTGATTTACCTTCTTCTCGCAATGGCCCGAGAACTTCAGCTCATTGTCAACATACACACCGAGGTCCTTCTCACATTCAGTCTCAAATAATGCAGTTTCTTCATCCCGTTGGGACATATGATACGCCTCCTTACAGTTGGTACGCCCCAGGTGCATCCTCTTACACTTCGTGACATTGAATCTCAGCAGCCATTCCTTCGACCATTCCTGGAGCCCACAGAGGTCCTTCTGCAGCTCTTCACAGTCAGCTTCGTTCTTAATTTCCCGAAATAACTTAGCGTCATCGGCAAACATTTGTATGGAGGAGTGTACAACGTCAGGCATGTCATTTATGAAACAAACAAACAACAGCGGGCCCAATACACTGCCCTGTGGTACCCCGCTTGTGACAGGTACGGATGACGATTTCGTGCCATTAATCACCACACACTGCTTGCGGTCACGTAGAAGTCTTTTATCCATGCAAGGACATTTCCCCGAATTCCGTACCCTTCCAGTTTGATTTTCAGCCTTTCATGGGGTACACTGTCGAAAGCCTTGGCAAAATCTAGGTAAATATTGTCGATATTACCACCCCGTTCCAGAATATGGGTCCAAATATTCAATACCTTGAGCAATTGTGTTAAGCAGGAGCGCCCCGGCATAAAACCGTGTTGGCAATCCTTTACAAGATTGTTTCGTATTAGATGTTCCATCGCGGCATCTCTGATAATACTCTCAAGTACCTTACATATTATGCTGGTCAGGCTCACTGGTCTATCGTTGTTCGTGGAATGCCGATCGCCCTTCTTGAAGATAGGACTCACATAAGCCACTTTCCATTCACTGGGGACCGTTTGTTCATCCAGGCAATTACAAAACAGGATCTTCAGGGGCTCTGCAAGCTCGTTGCACAACTCTCTTAGCACTCTAGGATGCACCATGTCAGGACCGGGACTCTTATGGACCTTTAGCCTGGACAGTTTATTTCTAATACCCCTTTCTGTGAACACAATGTGGGTCAGTGCTGTGTCGAACCGTCTGTCCTCAAATGCAGGAAGGTTAGTTGCATCCTCTCTTGTGAACACTGAAGAAAAGAAGCTGTTCAATGCCTCAGCTTTATCCTGGTCAGAATCTGCGTAACTACCATCCACAAGCCTCAGGACTGATACTCCTACTCGCGTTTTCAATTTCGACTTTGCATAGCGGTAAAACCCCTTTGGGTTTGACTTGACCTCGCTTGCAACCAGCCTCTAGAACTCCTTTTCAGCCCTTCTACACTCTATCTTTGCTTGGTTTCTGGCTCTTGCATACATCCTCCTGTCTTGCTCATCGTTTGACCCAACCCAAGTCTTGAATTTCTGGGTTTTCTTCTTAATTTTGTCGACTGCCGCATGGTTCATGTGTAGGGACCCCCTCGTATTCCTAGAAGCACTAGGTTTGGTCTTGCGTATATATTTATCGATCAAATGGTTCACTTTACTAGTTGTGATATTCAGGAAGTGTCAGCGTTCTTGTACCTTAATGAGTCAGGCCAGTTATAACCACTCATCTCTTCCCTCATCCCATTGTAATTTCCCTTGTAATATTTGCACCTTGGCCTGGCCTTATCCTGAATTAGGTAACAGTTAAACCTGAATGACAACACTGTATGGTGACTGGTGCCAACTGGGGCAAGGTGTTCCAGTTTGGACACTATACCCTCCTCGTTTGTTATGATGAGGTCAAGTGGCTTGGGTGTTTGCTCCCCTCTGTAATGTGTCGGGTCTCTAACATGTTAGGACAGAAAATTATCTCTCAGAGTTTCTACAAAAAGAGTAGCAGGGTTATTCAAGTCATTTGGGGTGGACTCGTTTCTCCAGTCGATGTCGCCATAGTAAAGTCACCCATGATAAGGAGGTGGCTAGGGTTGAGTATTGCCTCGTTGTTTATTAAAGTTCTTAAGTTCCTTTGATTTAGTGGGCCACAGTTTGGGGATCTGTAGATACACCAGACGATAAGTAAGTCCCCTCCCTTTAATTTAATTTTACACCACTTGGACTCTTCAAAAACATCCTCTCCCTGTACCCTCGCCTGTTTGGCTCTAAGGTCTTGCCTAGCATAGATAACCACACCCCTCTTGCAAGTTTCTTGAGAAAGGTTCTTAAATGAGTCATATCCAGCAATACTGAACTCACCAGACGGGGTGACAGTACTTCACTCTTGAAGATCGTTACGAGGGACGGACCGTCTAGATATCTGAACGACCTTCTTATAAGACCCAATAATTTATTTGCCTGATTTACCTTCTTCTCGCAATGGCCTGAGAACTTCAGCTCATTGTCAACATACACACCGAGGTCCTTCTCACATTCAGTCTGAAATAATGCAGTTTCTTCATCCCGTTGGGACATATGATACGCCTCCTTACCGTTGGTATGCCCCAGGTGCATCCTCTTACATTTAGTGACATTAAATCTCAGCAAGTCCAGAAAACTGTGAGGGCAAACTTTTTCGGAGTGAGAGTTGTGAACTCTTGGAACAATCTACCAGAAAGTGTTGTGATGGCACCGAGTGTGAGCTTTTTCAAGACCAGACTTGGCCAACACTGGAGCAGGTTGAGGTACATTCAGGAGCCGGTGCATGCCCAGTACTTGCCGACAGTGCGTAACAGAAACGTGGCCGATCGCCCAAGCGGCTAACGAGCCTATCAGTGGTGAAGAGGATAAAAGTAAAAGATAGATATAAATTAGCATTTCAATAAATATATTTGCTAACTAGACATCTGTACTTTTCACTTCTATCCTCTTCACCACTGATCGGCTCGTTAGCCGCTTAGGCTGTGGGGTATGGGATGTTTGGGTCTCACACTCAGGATGGTTGGAGAAAGGAACTCACAATCATGGGCGTCCGCAGGGAGGGGCAAGGGGGGGGGGGGAATTTGCCCCCCCCTGGAAAATAAAAAATTGAAAAAATTACATGGAAAATACAAAATGAATAAAATAACATAAACATTTCTCAACAGTTCATTCAGTTAGAGCAGGTTACTACTCTTGGAACAGGAATTGGAGCCGTCGGGGATCTCTTCCGAAATTGTCAATGATGTCTTCACACTTCACACGTCGAATTCAGGATAACATTGCCCCCCCCCTGCATTTTTTTCTGCGGACGCCCCATGCTCACAATGTGCTCTCTGTATACATGTTGTATTGGATGTACAATGCAGCTTGGTACTGGGAAGGCAGCATGGTTACAAGCGTGATGTAGAGAGAGCTGGTTGGTGAGGGTGCTCAGAGGAGGACCAGCACAACACAAACTGAACTAACTGGAATCTACTTAGCCACAGACTACCTCAAAGAAAATGGAGGTGGGGTGATATTCTGTGACTCAAAGTGCTTTGAAATCAATGAACAGCCCGTCAGGCTCTATGTCTAAAGTTGCATGTGATATTAAAAGGAATGTGATAACTGCCAATGAGAACAACTTTCGTATCGAATTTGTGTGGATTCCGTCCCATGTTGGAATTAGGTATCATGACCGTGCTGATAGACTGGCCAATGAGGCATGTAAGAAAGAAAATGTTGACCGTGACCTTGGCCTGTCCAATGCTGTAATTAAAAACATTCAAGTCAGAATCATGAACTCTGATCTAGAAGAAGTGAGAAATGCAGAGACCTGGCAGTTGTAGCATTAGTAAATATGACAAATTTTGTAACAAGAGGTACCGGTATGGCCAGCATAAGGACAGAACCAGACAATGTGATGTAGTCGTGGCCAGAATTAGGCTAGGATACAGACACATCTGGCAAGTTAGTAACGCTGTACCCATACCGGAACACTCAGCATGTAAACTTTGTGATAAACCTTTAAAGCATACACTTGAACACTATATTATTGAATGTGACACTGTTAAAGACTTCAGGCCACCTGACTTATTGTATCTTGAACTATGTAATTACTTCATTGAATCAGGTGTGCTTGAGGACATTCTTGCTGTTTATCCCAAATTTGCTAGCCCACACTGATTACTGTAGGGAGTGACAGTTTTGCAAAAGTTTTCAAAATCAAGTGGCTTGGGTTGGATTATTTGTCTATCGGCCACGCTGGTTCCGAATATGTTTGAATCTTTAACATCAGTGCATTAGAAGGTTTGTGGATACTTTTCGGTTCGACATAAAAAAAAACAAGAATAATGGTAGACATTCTTTATTATTGGCATGTATGCTTCAATTTATCAGCAGCACACTAGCACAGTTGGCACACTAACATTGGCTGTCCCCACAGTGTCCCCTCAGTCCCAGTGTCCCCACAGTCTAGCACTGGTAGTCCTCTTTCTTAGCCCTCCGCTTGTTTCTCTTCCTGGCCTCCAGCTTGTTCCAGGTGACCTGGTCCTGCTGCCAGGCAGAGCTGGCCACGTCTGCCGCCTCCGTGGTGAGCTTCACTCCTCTTTCCACTGCGGTGGTGGTGCAGGGCAGACCTGGCTCACTGTACGGTTCCTCCAGAAATTGCTCCAGTTCCTGGTCACTGTGCTGGAACAGGATGGGAGGGGAGGAGCTGGCCTTCTGCAGATCAACCAACTCTGACAGCTTGGTGGCTGCCAGATTCTTTACTTTTTTTTTTTTACTTTTATCCTCTTCGCCACTGATCGGCTTGTTAGCCGCTTGGGCGATCGGTCACGACTCTTTTCCTTTATATTCTTCACCAAAAGGTCGGCTCGCTAGCCGCCCGGGCGATCGGTCACGTCTCTGTCACGCACTGTTGGCAAATACTGGGCATGCACCGGCTCCTGAATGTACCTGAACCCGCTCCAGTGTTGGTCAAGTCTTCTCTTGAAAGAGCTCACACTCGGTGCCGTCACAACACTTTCTGGTAGATTGTTCCAAGAGTTTACAACCCTCACTCCGAAAAAGTTTGCCCTCACGGTTTTCCGGACTTGCGGCTTCTTCAATCTTGAGCTGTGACCCCTTGTGGGGCGAGCGTCCGCCAGCTCCAAGTAAGGACACTCAACTGAGTAGTGCCCCCTGAGATGCTTATAAACCTCAACTAGGTCCCCCCTTGCCCGTCTGTAGTATAAGCTAGGCAAGTTCAGGCGCTCCAATCTCGCAGGGTAGCTGAGATGCCGAAGTGCAGGCACCAGCTTGGTGGCCCTCCTTTGAACATTTTCAACCAACTGACAGTCCCTAGCATATCTCGGGGACCAGATGGGGTGACAGTACTCCAGATGGGGAAGCACTTCACTCCTGAAGATCGTCACGAGGGACGGACCGTCTAGATATCTGAACGACCTTCTTATAAGACCCAATAATTTATTTGCCTGATTTACCTTCTTCTCACAATGGCCCGAGAACTTCAGCTCATTGTCAACATACACACCTAGGTCCTTCTCACACACAGTCTCAACTAGTACATTTTCTTCATCCCGTTGGGACATATGGTACGCCTCCTTACCGTTGGTACGCCCCAGGTGCATCCTCTTACACTTCGTGACATTGAATCTCAGCAGCCATTCCTTCGACCATTCCTGGAGCCCACAGAGGTCCTTCTGCAGCTCTTCACAGTCCGCTTGGTTCTTAATTTCCCGAAATAACTTGGCGTCATCGGCAAACATTTGTATGGAGGAGTGTACAACGTCAGGCATATCATTTATGAAACAAACAAACAACAGCGGGCCCAATACACTACCCTGCGGTACCCCACTTGTTACAGGTACAGATGACGATTTCGTGCCATTAATCACCACACATTGCTTGCGGTCATGTAGAAAGTCTTCTATCCACGCTAGGACATTTCCCCGAATTCCGTACCCTTCCAGTTTGATTTTCAGCCTTTCGTGGGGTACACTGTCGAAAGCCTTGGCAAAATCTAGGTAAATATTGTCGATATTACCACCCCGTTCTAGAATATGGGTCCAAATATCCAATACCTTGAGCAATTGTGTCAAGCAAGAGCGCCCCGGCATAAAACCGTGTTGGCAATCTTTTACAAGGTTGTTTCGTAGTAGATGTTCCATCGCTGCATCTCTGATAATACTCTCAAGTACTTTACATA
The DNA here is from genome assembly GCF_018991925.1 of Homarus americanus. Taxonomy (NCBI): domain Eukaryota; kingdom Metazoa; phylum Arthropoda; class Malacostraca; order Decapoda; family Nephropidae; genus Homarus; species Homarus americanus. The sequence goes on from NW_024723340.1 coordinate 615,581, forward strand.
TTATGCTGGTCAGGCTCACCGGTCTATAGTTGTTCGTGGAGTGCCTATCGCCCTTCTTGAAGATAGGACTCACATAAGCCACTTTCCATTCACTGGGGACCATTTGTTCATCCAGGCATTTACAAAACAGAATCTTCAGGGGCTCTGCAAGCTCGTTGCACAGCTCCCTTAGCACTCTAGGATGCACCATGTCAGGTCCAGGACTCTTATGGACCTTTAGCCTGGACAGTTTATTTCTAATACCCTCTTCTGTGAACACAATGTGGGTCAGTGCTGTGTCGAACCGTCTGTCCTCAAACGCAGGAAGGTTAGTTGCATCCTCTCTTGTGAACACTGAGGAAAAGAAGCTGTTCAATGCCTCAGCTTTATCCTGGTCAGAATCTGCGTAACTACCATCTTCAAGCCTCAGGTCTGATACTCCTACTCGCGTTTTCAATTTCGACTTTGCATAGCGGTAAAACGCCTTTGGGTTTGACTTGACCTCGCGTGCAACCAGCCTTTGGAACTCCTTTTCAGCCCTCCTACACTCTATCTTTGCTTGGTTTCTGGCTCTTGCATACATCCTCCTGTCTTGCTCATCGTTTGACCCAACCCACGTCTTGAATTTCTGGGTTTTCTTCTTAATTTTGTCGACCGCCGCATGGTTCATGTGTAGGGATCCCCTCGTATTCCTAGAAGCACTGGGTTTGGTCTTGGGTATATATTTATCGATCAAATGGGTCATTTTACTAGTTATGATATTCAGCGTAGTGTCTGCGTTCTTGTACCTTAATAAGTCAGGCCAGTTGATACCCCTCATCTCTTCCCTCATCCCATTGTAATTTCCCTTGTAATATTTGCACCTTGGCCTGGCCTTATCTTGAACTAGGTAACAGTTAAATCTGAATGACAACACTGTATGGTGACTGGTGCCAACTGGGGCAAGGTGTTCCAGTTTGGCCACCATACCCTCCTCGTTTGTTATGATGAGGTCAAGTGGCTTGGGTGTTTGTTCCCCTCTGTAATGTGTCGGGTCTCTCACATGTTGGAACAGAAAATTATCTCTCAGAGTTTCTACAAAAAGAGTAGCAGGATTATTCAAGTCATTCGGGGTTGACTCGTTTCTCCAGTCGATGTCGCCATAGTTAAAGTCCCCCATGATAAGGAGGTGGCTGGGGTTGAGCATCGCCGCATTGTTTATTAAGGTTCTTAAGTTCCTTTGATTTAGTGGGCCACAGTTCGGGGATCTGTAGATACACCCGACGATAAGTAAGTCCCCTCCCTTTAATTTAATTTTACACCACTTGGACTCTTCAAAGACATCCTCTCCCTGTACCCTCGCCTGGCTGGCTCTAAGGTCTTGCCTAGCGTAGATAACCACACCCCTCCTGCAGGATTCTTGAGTTAGGTTCGTAAATGAGTCATATCCAGCAATACTGAACTCACATTCCTCTGGGTCGATTCTCCTGTTCTTGTACAACAGTTCTACAACTCCTACAATATCTGGTTGGTGTACTCTTAGTAGTGTTTCAAACTCCTCCCTCTTATCCAGGAACGTGTCGGTATTAGTGTACATGACATTCAAGCCAGAATTTGTTCTCGGTAACGTCTCTGCTCTTAGTAATAAACCCGCTCCACCCACATTCTCAGAAGCTGCAGCATTTGCTAAGTACACTGTATTTTGCAGGGTGTGGTTAAAAATGTCATTGTTTACACGGCGCTCGTTCCCTCCTGTCCGGTAGGCTGAGCTGGTGCCGCCTCCCGGGTGGGGGGTTGAGTGGGTGGAGGGTGCACTGCTGCCCCCTGGCCCTGTGTCGGCACACTTGTTTCCACTACCCTCCCCCTGAGTATAACCCATGTGCACCTGTCCCCGTTCCTTCTCGACTCCTCCCTCCTCTGCTTCAAGTCCAGCAGGAGCTTCTTGTGCTGTTCCCTCTGCATTACCGTGCGGTCTGGGTGAATAAATACATCTCGAAATGCCTCGCTCCTTGCTAAGTTTTTTGCCTGCCGGATAACTTGCCATTTTTCCTCCTCACTCCCTAGTGTGATCCTGAGGGGGCGAGGCTTAGCCCCCTGCTTTTGTCCCAGTCTCCTCACATCCTGAGGGGTTGCTGGAATCTTCAGAACCTCTGTGCAAATATTTTGAAACAGCACCTTGTCGTGTGTTTCCTTACTCACAGTTCCCTCTGCCTGGCTCTCTGGGACTCCAAAAACTATTACATTGTTCCTGCGCTGGAGCCGTTCCTGGTGTTCCTCCTCTCCCCTAACAGTAGGTCCGTTAATTTTCATTTCTTCGACACACTTTTTCAGAGTCCCAATCTGCTGTAGAACCTGTACTGATTCTGCATTACTCTCCGCCCCCCCCACCCGTGGCCCTCCTAATACGTCCGCATAGCTCCTCTTAGCAACCACCTCCATTCTATTAGCTACTTCCTCAGTCTTAGCAAGGATCTCTTTCTCAACTTGCTCCAGTTTGTCAACCAGCAGGGCTCCTGCTTCATCTATTTTCGTCCCTAGAGAACTCGTTCCCTTATGGATTGCAATCGCTTCATTCACCTTGACTATGCAGCCAGGGCAATACCAGCAACAGCCATCAAGCTTTACGGCAGTTAGTAACTTCCTAGACGTTGCATTAGTTAGGCCTGCATCCTCCATATCCGACGTCTCCCTGCAGTAATCACATACCAAACTCATGGTTGTTGTTGTTGTGGGGGGGGGGGTGTAGACTGTGTATAGATCTACACCTATTTCAAAGAAAATAAAGAGAGAAAAAAGTACTTAGCTACTCTCTGTTGCCTATGGAGTTGTCGTCTGCGACTGCGTACCCTGTATCTCCCTGTGAATGGTGTATTGTAGGCACAGTTTCAGTCCTTGAGCAAGCACACAATCAACATAAAATAAAATTTAAAGTCTCTGTGGCACCTATGACACGACTTGGTTTCAGCTGGCACGGTGCCTTTCCAGCTTGCTTGCTAGTGAGCGCTCACTTTAAGTTATTTACAACTTCAGCGGTCACTGATGACACTATGAACTATCACTGTGTACACTGTATCTCCCTGTGAGTGGTGTATTATAAACACAGATTCAGTCCTTGAGCAAGCACACAAACAAAATAAAATTTAAAGTCTCTGTGGCACCTATGACACGAATAGGCTGGCAGTTGTCCTTACCAGCTCGATTGCCAATATGTATTCACTTTAAGTTATTATAGTCTCTTCTGCATTCACTGATGACAACTATGAACTGATTTAACTGAAGGCACAGTACTACACTCCCTGGTTGGCCTTTATCACAGCCGTGACCACAACACCCTAAAAAATAAAATAAAATAAAAGCTTTGTCATGTGGCAGTGATTGTGTGGTTATAGGCCTGTGACCCTGGCTGTACCTCCAACTCGGTGGAAATTGAGTTTTCAAAAATACAATCGTGTCTAGCATGAAAAGTCCGACATCGATTTACACTTTCACCTCACTAAGACGATCTTGACGAACTTATGTAATCACTGTCCAATTTCTGCCGCTCTACATCGAAGGCCCGGATGCCGAACACGCTTTGTTACAGAGACGCAACACGACCCGCCCGCCCTAAACAGTGCCTGGAGGTTCCTCACTTTCCTCACTGTCTTTCTCTTGTGCCCTTTTTCCTTCTTCCTCAGCTGCTTGATGATGTTTAGGGCCAACTCCCTCTCACTCTTGTCCATGGAGGCTAGCAGTGAGAGCAACACCACCTCGTGCTGGCCGAAGTAGCCGTTGAACTGGAGGTATGGAGTAAGCAGCTCCACTTCCTCCAGGGTGCAGTACGTCCTCAGCCCTTTTCTTTTCCCTCTTCGCTTCCTTCTCCCTCTCTTCTTTCAGCTTGGCAGTCACAATTTTGTCAACGCCATCAATGCAGCCCTCCCTTCCCGGTTTCCTCTGGGCTGCCAGGAAGCTTTTCTCTCGTTCGTGCACTTTGCTGTCGTCTGCCACATCAAACAACTTCTCAGCTATATCCTCGAACCTCATCTTCAGCTTCCCGTTCTTCGTTTTCTTCCTTTTCTGTTTCTGTCCATTTCCCTTCATCATCATCGTCTCCCTCCGCATCCTCCACAGGTCGTGGACTCTCATTTTCACCCTGATTTCAGAGATAGTGGGGACAGTGGCCTTCCTATACACATCCAGTACCTTCTCAGTCACCTTGTTGGTGGCATCCATATAATCAAAAGCATTTGTTCTTCTCCTTAACCTCTCGTTTTCTGCTTCATAAGCCAGGGCACTTCCAACTTCCTTGTTCAGAGGCAACTTGTTAGATGGCAGAGGCATCCGAACCCCGAACACCTTATCGTTACCCTGGCGCAGCTGAGTGTTGCTAATCTTAGGACGACCCATCTTGGTGGCGGCCCTTTGAACTAACTGCAAAACAACACAGAAAAAACAACTTTCAGCACTTCAATATCACCACCTATTGAACAATATTTTATTTAAAAGTACGGACTGAGATTTTGTCCTTAACTGTCCAAGTCAAGCTACTTGGGCTGAATTCGTTGATCAGTCCTGGGACGAATATTACCAACGGCGTGAATAGATTCCGTGGAATAAATTCAGGGCATTCCCGTCCAGGGAGCCTCAACAAACTCTGTAAATATTGCCATTGGCCTGCCATTGGCACATATACGGAGTTTGGTAATGTTCCATGAGCGGGAATGTCCTGAATTCATTCCACGGAATCTATCCACGCCGTTGGTAATATTGGGCCCTGGTTTTCGAAATATACGTATGTGGTGACTTGCAGCAAAAATATCGGCATAATTTGTAGCGCATTGAGTTGTAAAACAATAGCATATTATGAACCAGTGTACACAGTAGTCGAATAATCCAATTCAATAACTTGATTTTAACAGGTTGTGCCACATTGCCAGTCCCTTTATTATTTACAGTTTTTTCGCGTTTTTCATGCCAAACCCAAAAGTATCCACAAACCTTCTAATGCAATGATGTAAAAAACTCAAACATATTCGGAACCAGCGTGGCCGATAGACAAATAATCCAACCCAAGCCACTTGATTTTGAAAACTTTTGCAAAACTGTCACTCCCTACTGATTAGTCTTCAATTAGAATATGACTCCAATGTATGTGATCCACTGACCTATATATGCTGCTGGTGAATATGATGTATTTCCTTCTTTGTGGACGAACCTCTGTCCTGTATGGCAGTGGAAAGTGACATTACCCACATGAATCTGACCGACGTATATGTATGTATGTGTGCGTGTGTGCATGTATATGTACGTGTACATGTATATGTGTATGTATATACGTATATGTATGTATATGTGTGTGTGTGTGTTTACATATATGTATATGTACTGTCAATGAATATGATGCAACTCTTTGTGTGTGAACCTCTGTCCTGCGTGGCAGTGAGAAGTGATACCACCCTCAGTGTCAAGACCTGACTGAATTACTCGGAATAGGCAAACTGTACTCCAAGCTTTGTCAATAAATTTGTTAAACTAAAAAAAACTCCAAAACACCTCAGGTTTCCCGGTCCCTGGTTTCCTCCTGTACTAATACTGGATAAACAGCCCAGACGGCTAGCAAGCTGATAAGCGGCGAATATGATAAAAAAAATTATATATATTGCAATTCATTTTTAGCGGGCCAGAGAAAACGGAGGAGGTGTGAGCGCCATCTGTTGAGGCCTGAGACACCGTGGGCAGGACGCCGCGTGTGTTGATCTCCTGGGGTCTGTGTTTATGTATTGACACTTGTTATTAAACCTCATAATTAAACATCCATATAGGCATACAGTGCGTGATACCTTCTAGACAGAAGATATTTGTTCATTTGGTAAGTGATGGAAGAATGGCTTTCCATATTTAGTGCAAGGAGTTATTTGCTAGTGATGCAGCAGACAGGGTTATCTCGTTCCGGGTATTCAAGAAGTATTTATGTGGGAATCTGACTAACAGTTCATGTACCGGTTCAGTATATAATAATATAACATTTGAAAAAATGTCTTGTGTGAAGGTTCATGGTGTCTGGCATGGACATTATTCTGTAACCCATACCAGGAGGATCCTCTGGTAAACCTGTTATGTATTGTAAGTTCGTGTACTGTGTATTTTTTATATTTTCAGTGTGACGAAATTGTCCTTCCGAAATCAGATTACCTACTAAATGTGATGAACAGTGAAGTAGAGCCGTAAACTTAGTATTTACATGTTATTCGTGGTCATAGTATTCAAGGTTAAAATTTGTTTTAGCACATGACCTGAAATTAGGATGACTACAGTAGGTTCTAATGTAGTATTTATGGTATTATTTACTCTCAAAAGACGTTTCCAAATTATCTTATAATTAGACGTCTTATTAGAATATGATAATAGATTAGTGGTAGGAATGTGGAATGTTTAAACGCAATAATACCATTTATTTTGATGTTTATATTCTTAAATTTGTTTTTGAGGAATTACTTTTCACAGGTTAGGTTAGTTTAAGGTTAGGTTAAGTTTTAAATAAACCCTTTTTTAACACATTTGCCATAACTATGACAGTGTCAATAAAAAAACCCCAGTGAAATTGAGGCATTTTTTAAAATTCGGTCTATGAATAATTAGCTGTGGTGTGGACGTTAATAATTACCGAAAGATAGTTAACAATTGAGGTGATTTACCGTGAAAACTCTGCTGAGTCACTGTGTGTGTTTGCTTACAACCGCCCCACTCTGTCTGAGCCTTCTCTCACTTCCACAAAAAAAACGTAATTTACACCATGACACTTCAAGAAAGTTGCTCACATTGGTACTAGATAACAAAATAAGTACTTTCTGTTTAATATGGCTGGGGGGTCAGGGGAGCAGAGCCCCTTGACTAGTAAGTTAGGTAAGGTTAGGTATGTTTCTTTGGTTAGTTAGGTCAGGTTCTAATGGTTCATTATTATTCATTTGCGATGAAAGTTACTCAGAATGATGAGATATAACTTAAAATTGCTGAGAGTCCACTTGTAAGTATTTACCGAATACAGTGGTCCCTCCATTAACGAGCACAATTGGTTCCACAGAGTCACTTGTTAACTGAATCTATTATTTTAATGGGATATTGGGTAATTGGTTCCAACTCACAGAATTCTCTTAAAATGAATTAAGAAGTAAGTACAAAGTACTGTATACCGGTAATAGAATTAACAAAACATAAAATATACAAAAATACAGTACTGTACATGTACTGTATACTCTACAATAATAAATAAAAACAAAATATTTTAACACTTAATTTGAGGTGTGCATGTAGAATTCCCTGCGGCTCTGTTTACATAGCGGCAGCACAAACAGCTGATTGTAGACAGAGTCGATGACAACATGCCATATTCTTTACAGAGTGCATTGGTTCTAATGCCTTCTTCATGTTTCTTAATAATTTTTTGTTTCACTTGAATTGAAATCACCTTCCTCGATTTCTTCGCATCCCATGCTTGATAATTTCACCAATAAAATTTTAAATTTACAACAGTTTATTTAACTAATTCCAGATTTTTTTATTTAAACCAACACTGCTCTGTATATTATCAATATGTTAACTAAATTTCAAAATAACCAATAATTTAAATGTAAAAATGCAAAAATATTCAAGAGCACAACTTTCTAGATGTTTACTCCACTGGAAACAAAGGTAAATATAGAACCAATTATTGGCTGACGAGTCGATTAGCTGATGCGCACACCAAAACGTGTTTCTCGTAAGGCTGTCGTTATTAGAAATTGTACTGTATACATGTATTAATCAATTTTCTTCTATGGTACAGTATTTTGTTACAGATTTGGAAAGGTCAACAATGGCAGTCCTTTTGTAGATTGATATGAATCACGAGTAATTATTTGGACTTTGACTGTTGCTAGTTTGGCGGACGATTTTGGTCACATTTCCTCAATAGTTGTTGCTTAATGTAATGGAAAGAAAGTTTTGTGGAAACATATAAAAAAAAATTTTTTACTTCTGAGTTGAGAATCATGAAATAATAAAACACTTTATTTTATAATGTTACCACATACTAACATTTACAATTTTTTTTTTTAACATTACCAATCATAACCTAACCTAACCTTAGTTACGCAGTGAAGTCACAGAGTGGCTGGTGTGAAGAATGATCAAAGGTTCTACTACTACTACTGTACTACTTTGCTGTCACTTGGGATCGAGTACAGTATGACGATCATCCAGTTATATTAAGTGATATGAGTTATTAAGGATGTCACCTTCGTTGGTGAGTTCTGAGATGACTACAGAGGCTGATACGGGACAGGCAGAGTCGTTCACAGATGTTGCTCATGTGAAGGGCTACATTTAGTGCGGGAGGGGCGGCGGCAGCGTCTTTCCGGCGTTGATGCTTGTCTGCCTTAGTATGCAGTCGGGCTAACTCGAAAGTATTGACACCTCTTGCGGTCAATTTGGCACTTTTTCAGGTTTGTCTCGAGACTATCCTTACACGTTTTCAGTTGCCCGCCAGCATTACGTTTGCAATTTGTTAGGTGATTGTATAGTAGCTGCTTTGAAAGTACTGTCGTCCATGCTGGTAACATGGCCAGTCCAACCTAGTTGTTCATGGATAATGGTAGCCTCGATGCTCCTACAGTTGGTGTCGGCAAGATTACTGGCCTTTGTTCTTTTGTCTTCCCAGCGAACTCGGAGGATGGAACGTAGACTACGTTGGTGAAAGTTTTCAAGTTCCTTGAGGTGCCTCCTGTATATGACCCATGTCTCGCTGCCATATAGCAGGGTGGAGATGACCACTGCTCGATATACATGTAACTTTGTAGATAATTTCAGTTCCCTACCGCTGAAGACACGGGTACAGAGTCTGCCAAAGGCTCGAGATGCACATCTTATCCGATATTGAATCTCTTCATTGATGTCCGTGGTGGTGGACAGGTGGGAGCCGTGATACTGAAAGTGGGTAACATTAGAGATGGTAGTAACTATAAGGTGGATGGATGGTGGAGGTGTGGTTGAACCAGGGGCAGGCTGAAAGAAAATCTGAGTCTCAGGTGCATTCACCTAAAGGCTGAAGTGTGCATAAGCATCTGCATTGGTGTTCAGAATTTCCTGTGGGTCACATTGAATGTGAGCAACAAGAGTGAGGTCTGCATACTGAAGTTCAGTAATGGAAGCTGCGGACACCTTTGTTCCTGCCTGGAGTTGTTTTATGTTGAAAAGACCCTTCATCCAGTACAGGATGTCCACCCCGCTGGCTAAATTGGCACTGGCACAAGTAAGGAAGGCAGCCAAGAAAATGGAAGAGACGGTTGGTGCCAGTACACTTCCTTATTTAACCCTGTTTGAACGGGGGAAGAACTCAGACTGGGTGCCATTGTGTAGGACACTGCCGTGCATGCCATCATGGAGTTGCCTCACAATGGCAATGAATTTTGGTGGGCAGACAAAACGGCTGAGGGTCCACCAGAGGGCTTCCCTGTTGACTGAGTCGAAGGCCTTGGTCAGGTCAATGAAGGCCATGTACAGGTCACGACGCTATTCTCTGCACATTTCTTGTATCTGGCGGGCAGCAAAGATCATGTCAGTTGTGCCACATGATGGTCTAAATCCACATTGAGATTCTGGGAGAAAGTTTTCCACCTCAGGAAGGAGTCTGTTTAGGAAGATTCGGGCAATAATCTTGCCAGCTACGGACAGCAGCGAGATCCCATGGTAGTTGCTACAGTCTGACCGGTCTCCCTTGTTCTTATAAATATTGACAATGGAAGCGTCTTTAAGAGCTTGGGGTTTTCTTCCTTTTCCCATATATTCTCTAGGAGAGAGTGGAGATGGCTAGTAAGCAGAGGTCCTGCTTTATACACCTCGGCTGGGATTCCATCAGGCCCTGAGGCTTTGTTATTTTTCATCTGAATGATGGCAGTAGCTACTTCATCCAGGGATGGAGGATAACTGAGGTGGGTCAGCCCTGGATGCTGAGGGACCTGCTGGGTAGTCTGGACATCCACATTGGTGTTTCGGTAGGGCTCTTTCCAGTGCTGAAGAATGCCTTCATCATCTTAAATTGGGGAGTTACCATCGCATGAGCAGAGGGGGCTGCACCATGAGTGATTGGCCCATAAAATGTTTTAGTGGAATTGAAAAATTTGCTCATCTTGTGTTGATCTGCAAGTTTTTGCATTTCACATGCTTTATTTTTAAACCAGTATTTCTTTAGTTTGCGAAGTTCGCGCTGGGCCGCCGCTTTCTTCTTGCGGAAGGTATCAGCTTTGGTTCGAGACAGAGGGTTGTTCTGCCATTCAGTTAAAGCAGCACGTTTATCATTGACGAATACATTGATTTCTGGGTCATTTTCATCTAACTGGCCTTGGTGTATTCTTTCGATCTGGCCGAGGGTTTCTCTGCAGGATTTTTTCATGACTGTGTCGAGAATACCCCATTCGGCACTGGGATTTGGGTTGTTTGTTAGCCCGTTCGAGCTGCTCTCTGATGGCATGTGCTACCGCTGTATCCTCCAGACACTTAGTGTTAAAACCCCTTCTGGAGGCTTATTGCCTTTGCCGTTTTGGGGCGATGTGAAGTGAACGCTTAGCTCTGACGAGCTGATGATCAGTGTTGCAGTGGTCGAGCCACGCATTGTTTGGGTGATGCGGACATCTCGGCGATCTCTTTCTCTGACACTGATGTAGTCAATGAGATGCCAGTGTTTGGATCGTGGGTGTTGCCAGTAATCTTTAAACATAATGCAGCAGCAGCCATACACATCTCTGAGTCAGCTGGGTGACTGCCTGGCTGAACTGTGTTAAAATGCCCAGAGGATCGTTTGAGTGCGGAAGGAACGTTTATTTTTTTATCTTTTTTTACATAAAATATGTGCTATTGCATTTTATGATATGCTATGTATCAGTTTTATTGTTCATCATAGCTTTTTTTTATGCTGTACAGTACAGTATACAAATCAAAATTTGTTCAAATTAAGCACATCTTTTGCTCTTTGAACTTGTTGTTTGCCCTCCGTGCTTTGCTGTTATCCTTCATTTAGTGATAATTTTGCTTTTCATTAGGTTTTTCAAGAAAGGAACCCCTTCATTAAATGAGGACTACCTAAATCAATACTCAGTTCTGTTGCCAGTATATTACAGGTACAGTACATGTACAGGACAGTGCTACTTGGAATATCTTTTATGTAAAAGTATACTAACTGTAAGTTTAAATGTACATACTGTATTGAACCTGTACTGTATACTGTGCAGTACGGTATATAATATTTTTTTGTATCATCAGGCTATATGATAATTTTTATTTTATCGCATGAATTTTATCTTGATTTTATTGTTTAAATATATAGTATCTTAAATATATAGTATTTTGAATTTCTTTTCAGTGATTATTTACTGAACAATGGAGGAAGCTATGGAAGGTATGTTTTTCTGTTTTTCTTATTTTCTTGCTTCATTAATGCTTAAATACCTGTACTTTAAAATAGTACATGTACACTGTGAATTAAAAGGGAACTGTTGTCAGTGATTGCTCTTTGTACAGTTCAGTACTGTATAAGGAAAGATTAATTTAGTTATTGAATAGGCTGTATGGCATAAATGAAATAAAAACATATTACTGTACTGTACGTAGTTGAATTTTGTATGGGAAATTGGGGAACAATTTTAAACAAATCATTGAAATACATATCTAAATTGACACTTCACAGTATACCAGGTTTTAAACCCATTCAGTGCTGCTAGTCTCAATTTCAATTGTACTGTCAGTTTATTATATTTGACACAACACATTTCCAGTCTACTTATGGCACATCTGCAGTCAGCTGCCAGATGTCAGCATTGAATGGGATAAATGCTTTTTAGTAGACTTCCCATATCTTAAGGGATTAATCAGGGGCTCAAAGTTGGTATGATGCTGTTTTGAAACCTGTCTTGTATACAGTGGTGGATTACCCTTTGGGCAGAGGAGGTATGTCCTCAAGTCCGCCCGAGGTTAAGAAGGCTCCAAGGGGGTTGTTTTTAGTTTTTTTTTTTTTTTGTGGTGTAAATAGCAAAACTACAGACAGGTTTCGTCATAATATTTGTATACTGTGTACTGGGTATTACTTTAAAACTAAGAAGTGGGGCCCACATAGTTTTAATCTGCCTCCCTGTGTGTACTATACAGTGACCCCTCGTTTAACGAACTCAATCCGTTCCAGAAGGTCGTTCGTTAACCGAAACCATTGTTTCAATGGGTTTTTGGGTAATTGGTTCCAGCTCACCGAAAATTTCCTAAATTCAACAAAAATGGTAGAAAAGTTCACTTACTTTGAGGTGTGTATGTAGAAGGCTCCTGGGTGATGATGATGATGATGGGAATTAGAATGGGGGTGGAGGAGAAGGAAGAAGAAAAGGCATTGGGGTGGAAGAGAAGTCACCCCATGGCACCATTTCATCCATAAAATTTTAGTTCTCTTGGTGTATTTCAAGATTATTTTCTTTAAATCAACACTACACTGCATTATATATTGTCAATATGTAAAATATATTTCAAAATGACCAATAATTTGCTTGGAAACACAGAAAAAAGCATTTAGTTGAAGAGAGTCTCAAGCAAGATGTTACCTCCACTGAAAACAGAGAGAGACTAACGCCTGTCTGGTGTGTTAACAGGCTGGATGGCACGCCAGAAACTAGTTTCTTTACCTTCAATTATGTTCAATAATTGTTAAAATGACTAAAAAAAGTTAATATTAAACTTTTAAAATTATTGAATAGTATAAACTTAGTGATATTTACTAAAATAGTAAGGAATTTAAGCCCTAGAACCGATTAATGTATTGGCGGACTGATACTAAAGCTGGTTGCCCGGTCAGTGCAAGCGAAAACATGTTGAGGTCGGTTCGTAAGAAATTCGTTAACCGAATTTTTGTTCGTTAACCGAATTGAAGATCCTTATGGAAGGCAGTTCGTTAACCGAGGCGTTCGTTAAACGAGGGGTCACTGTATGTGTGTGCAGAACTCTTATATCACACTGATTTTGGGCCTAAATTTGTAAGAATGAAATCAGATGTGTTGTACAGATTTGGATTTGCCAGCATGCTACAAATTTTTTACTGTATGTGTGTAAGGTTAGGGATCAGAGTTAGATTAACTGATTTTTAGGCACAATGTAAATGTCTTATTTACACATATGCACAAAAAGGTATGAGAAAAAATATCATGCCAACATTGACTCCTTGATAACCTCTTTAAGCCAGTTTGTCTTTGTGTATATACTGTACAGTGTATTTGTAGAGAGGTACTGTGTGAAGTTTTGTGCAGGCAATTTTTCTTGAATAGCATTCTGTACTGTATATACAGTACTGTACTTGGAAGACCAGTTTATAATATGTCAGTTTGCCTCCTCGTAAGATGAAAGTTTTATCTGAAGATATTTAAAGACATACATGATTTGAGCTCAGGAATCCATACTATGCTTGAAACCAGGCCTAATATTTTTTATGTAAATGAAACTATTTTGAAGCAAAAAAATAAATAAAAATTCTTTTCGTGCATGTAAGAAGAATGATTTACCTTATCATTCATCATGTCTAATTAATGAGGTTAATGGCTTTAGAGGTATTATTATTTAACAAAGCAGTTTAATAAACAGGCAATTCTTCTAAGTTATATAGTTGAGTGGGCAGCATCCAAAGTTTAAATTCCCAAGAATAAGATTTAAGGTAGTTAGACTCAGAACTGGGCTGCACACTGGGAGCACATAATCATGAGGATTTCACAGATATTGTTAGCATTTGTAAGTTCTTATGGTCTAGTTATATTATATTATTGGAGTGCAGTTATACTAACTCATTATTGAATTTAGTTTCATTATATCTTGTTGTTTTCAACAGAAAATGATGTGCAGGAAATGCAAGGAGAGCCAGTGGATGTTGCAATTGAGAAGGAAGTAATAATTGTAGAAGATGAACTAAGTATGGAACATGATGGGGAGGAAGGAGATGACCTCACACAGCAATCTAAAGATGATGCAAATGGAAAGGAAGGAGATGCCATCACACAGCATTCTGAAGATGATACAAATGGAAAGGAAGGAGATGCCATCACACAGCAATCTGATGATGATACAAATGGAAAGGAAGGAGATGCCATCACACAGCAATCTGAAGATGATACAAATGGAAAGGAAGGAGATGCCATCACACAGCATTCTGAAGATGATACAAATGGAAAGGAAGGAGATGCCATCACACAGCAATCTGATGATGATACAAATGGGGAGGACAAAAGTGAAGAGAGTGTGACTGAGAATCAAAAAGAAGAAAGTTCGAAAGATGCGAGTGACCCTTATGCTTACACCAAAAGAGATGAATTCACTTCAGAGAATTTTAAGATAGAACTTAAAGGATTACCTCGTTATTATTCTGTGGGTGTAAGTGAAAATTTTTGAGTTACTACAAGTTTTCAGTTTTTCCCTATTAAAATTTAAGAATTTCATCTAGAAAAGATACACTATATTGTTGAAAATCTAACCCATCCAATGGTGATTGGAGGTTGGCAATTGAGTTGAGTTAAGCTTCAGTGTCTACATCATCAAAGAAAAAATCCAAATAATAATTTCATATAATTCTTTATACTGTAATTTGTTAACCTTAAAATGCCTTAGTAACTTTAGTCACTTGGTAGAGCTGATTTGGGGAAATTATAGTGTTGGAGTCCCTGGGTTATGAATGCAGTCCGTTCCTGAGGACGTTCTTAAGTCGGAACACATGCTATGTGCATACCATACTTACAGAACAATGTTTAAAATCCCACTATATCGTAGCCCAAGTCCTTATATACATATACAATTAATTAATTTAAGAGAAAAGAAGAATTATATTGACAGTACAGTAAATGAAAGTAAAAATAAGTCCTCAGGTAATCAAAATACTGTAAATTTCAAGTTTAACCCTGTTCGTATCGGCAGGTGTTCGTAAGTCAGGGACCCTCTGTATTACAATTCTGGTTTCAAATTGGAAAAGTTGGCATCACTGCGCCAACTCATGCAAGTTTGTTTCGTATATGGGGAGTGACTGGCCTGATTTCAACCAGCACATCATGCTCTATTAATCCCAAAATTTCTGTTGACTGTGACTATTTGAGGGTTACATATAATTATTACTTCATGGCTACAGGTTAGATTATAGATACCTGTCATAATAATTTTTACTTGTTTCTTTTCTTGCAATATTAACTTCGTTATTGAAATATTTATATGACGTTCAGCTGGCGAGTGTCGGACATATATATATATATATATATATATATATATATATATATATATATATATATATATATATATATATATATATATATATATATATATATATATATATATATATATATATATATATATATATATATATATATATATATATATATATATATATATATATATATATATATATATATATATATATATATATATATATATATATATTAGAACTATTAAAGTCCTATTTTTTCTTTGCTGGTGGCTTCAGGGGAATTGTTTATAGTCAATCTAATTACTGTATTAGCATTATGGTTACGTTGGGATGCTCTGATAGAACATTTTTAATGTCGTAACAAGGTGATGGGATTCAGTTTAAATTTATCAACATAAAGGATAATCAGACTACACCTGCAACAGCTAAGTTTCTTTTCTGTGCATCATTATACTAGTATTGTAGAGTATAGACTCCTAGCATAACATGAATAGGAAATAATTTTTTGTCACCTAAAATTCTTGTGTTACAAGTGGTGCTTTATGTAGGTGAGTGTAGGAGTTAACCTTTAACACTCTTGGGATTTTCATAGGCATGATTTTCATATGTATGATTTAAATTATCGCTTTAGGGTTTTCATTCACAAATTTGTGTATGAAGTCAAAAATTAAAATTAAATAATTTGATGTTTGTGTATGAGCGCTAGACCAGCGAGACACACATTTAGCAACATCAGCACAAACTGGCACCTATGTAGACTGCAGTCACAAGGTCGCCACACCCGTCTCCCTTTTATGTTTAAAGGACCGGGATATAATGTTGACACATTTTCTTGTGACTTGTGTTGATTCTCATGCATCACAGTGATTTCATGTATTCATAACAGTGTTGTGAAAGTTTTGAACCATGCCTCATGTTGCTGGTGAGGGTGGAGGGGTGGGAAAATGTAAAGATAACAAGGAGATTGCACCACTTGATGATAGTGTGTTGCCTCCTGATGCCTCTCCCAGTGTCCTTGCTTCTAGCATGATAGTTTGTCTGGCCATTCAATAAGCATTTTTAGTGCTATGACTCAAAACATTATGTACAATTATCTTTTGCTCCCGGAGGGGAAAAGAATAACAATCTGTACTGGGCCTGTGTACTGGGCCTGGGCGCACTCATCAGAATACAAAATTTACACCACTTTTACCTAGTGAAATTTTAATTTGTTCTCAACTTCTCTTCTACTATAACTATTTTTCCTGAACATGTATGCTTTATAATGGAATAAGATTCATATTGCAATCTCATGAAATAATGAAGGCAGAAAGTGATGTACAGGGGGCCCCCCAAATTCGCGGGGGTTAGGTTCTCAAAATGGCTGCAAATCCGGTAATAACATTTGCGGACTGGGGGGGGGGGGTGTTACATTTTTACTTGTTTACTAAGAAATGTACTTGAGGGTAGACTCACATTTTTAATAAATTTGTTTCTGATTATTTCAGAGTATTTTCCCATTATTATTTATTTGTATGTGTTTTGTGTGTGTGTCTACACAACCACACATTTACAATACAGTACAGGTAAAGGGAATTACTGTCTCTAGAACAAATGGCTCCCTGTTCCAGCTGCGAAAATGCTGGCAACTTTAAAACTACCCACAAACATTCTTGGGTACATCCAGGGTGTCATCCGCGAATAATAGAGGACCTCAAAATAAAAATCCTTGAACTTGGGGGCTCCCTGTATAAACATTATAATTAAGCGTAAACAAAAATTTTGTGTTCTACTCATGCTTACATATAGAAATAGGGTAATTATTTTATCGTGATTAGTCATATAAAACTGTTTGTACATAATTTATTTACAATGTTACTGCAACAAAACCCACATTTTTATCTTAAATAGCAAGCTTGCTATGACTCATTACATACAATTTTCTCTCTTGTGGTGCAGTCAACTGTAGTAGGTGAATTACAGGCCAGACCCCGAGTGTCTTGCAGGAAAGCGCCTCCCCAAACCGAAGAGTGTTAATAGGAATTATTGCCTACCTATTCACCTAATAATTAATAAGTTTCAATTGTTCATTGGGGGAGGGGGGGTTACATTACACTGTATACCACATACTTGTATACCTAGGTTGTAAACTCAATTCTGTGTTGTCGTCTTATGACAACTAACCCACCTTGTAGAGATAGTGTTCAGGAGGTTTGTTTCTTAATTATTTAAATATTCATTTGTATCAGTATGTTGATGTAGATTGAGAAATTGTTCTTGAACCTATTTAGTTATTCTTAGGTTCCACTGAATAGTGTGTATTGTACTACAATCCAGTGCAATAGTTCACCTCTCTACACTTGTGAATCAGAGACTATGTGTTTGAGTATTGTTGTGGTTCAGTTTATTAATATGGTTGTCAAGGATAAATGGATCAAATTTCTGACATATATGTTGTTCTGGCTTATATCTCGAATTACCCTTTAGAAGGCAGAGCATCCTTTAGGTTTTATTCTGGCTAACTGGAGACAAATTTATTCAGCTGAGGGGAGCCCCTGTTCACTAAGGGGTTAGACCCCAAAATTAAAAGAGGCGCCGAAGAGGCAATAAGTGCGTTGATACAAGGATCCCTTCAGATCATGGTCTAGTCACCATGTTGCCTTCCCTGTCTTATTAGGAAATAAAAATTATTATGGATGTACAGTGGGGGTTATTAGTGATTGGTTTAATTGATGCTAAAGATGAAGACTTATCACAGTAAGTTGTGAATAATAATTTTGTTTATATACAGCAACTGAAGAAACTTGTGAATGACACACTACAGTTGAAGGCCCATAAGATCAAGCCGGCTGGATATGGTAATAATTGGGTTTACATAAACTTCAGGGATCAGAAGGCAAGAGAGAAAGCTCTGGTTGTCCTGGATGACTACGAATGGAAGAAATGTAGATTCAAAGTATCAGTAAGTATTAACCCATCATATTATATTAGAAAATGCAATAGTTTAATTAAATAATACTGTATGTATGATATTTTGTGTGATATAGAACTGAAGTTACTTATTTTTGCCTTTGTGAAATTTTTATTTGATGAGAAGGCTGTAATAATGACTCTTTAGAAAAGATCTTGAATACTGTATTATGGATCTACAAAAGGCACCCAATTTACAGTAATTAATAGTAGTGTTGATGGCATTCAAACTAAAGGATACAGTAATTTAAATTTTTTTGGATGCTGTTCAGAGATTTTATAGGGAAAATGAAGCATGTGTCTGAAAAGAGGGAAGATCAAACTCATTGAAAGTAGGCTTACATCAAGGCATTTCATAGATGGGATAGCACATGGGAAAAAAACAAAACATACTGGAGAGGGAGGTTAATATGGGAAATAGGAATACTGTTTATAAATAGGATATGAATCAGATGCTGTTTATAGATGATACTACCTTGGCGGATGTTCAGAAGAAAAGTTTTTAATGTTAGTACAGTAAATGTGTTTGGAAATTTGTACTAGGAGAAAGTAAATAGTGAATGGAATGAAAGAAGTGGAAGTGGTGGAGAAGGGAAACAAAAATGGAGATTAGTTGGAGTGATTTAGAGGTTTCACATTGTCAGCCAATGAAATAGTGTTTGATGAATTGAGCCAGAGAGTTGCAGAGAGAAAAAAGAATACAGGTGATAAGAAAGGTGTGAAGAAAGAACTGAGTTTTTGAAAGGGAGCATTGAGTGGTTGATTGGGATTTAGGAGTAGTGAGAGCAAATGAATGAGAGGTTCTTAGTTTATTTTTCTGCACCTGAGCTGGAAAGTTATTTAGTAAATTAATAGAAATGCACACATAAGTATAGGTATAGTTTTTCTTTTTCTAATGTGTATATGAATTATAAATTGTTATCTTTCACCTTCATTTGCCAGAATGCCAGTCCAGTGGCAGATCCACTCATAAAACGTACGGAGAAGGAAGTGTCAAAAAAGAAAGAAAAGAAAGTGGAAATTGACCCAGATGCCAACCTTAGTATTGAAGAAAAAGTTTTGAAAAGTGTATTACCATATGCCCATCTGTCCTACGATGAACAGGTAAATATTTTGCTTATAACTTTCGGGAAGTTTTCTGTCCTGAAACTGGGAATGGTGTAAATTGTAGATACATTGGTGAAGGCCTTCAAACCCCCCCCCCCCCCTCTCTCTCTCAAAATAGGCTTTCTCTTTCTGATGAATGAGCTTGGTCATGACATGTTAGGCATAAAGGTCAATTTCAGCTGCCCATCCCTTAATTTGAGGATTTGTGTTGGGACTTTCCATTTCTTTCAGGGAAGATAGCGATAAGAATGAAGAGTTCTTGTAAAATGATGCCTCTTATTGAAGTTATGCCATGTGGTTTTGCCGTTTACTGTGAAGGGAATGATCCAATTTTCAATGATGAAACCCAAAGGCAAGGATAGAGGAAATTTGTATACTGTACCAATTTGGTGGGTGCCAACTACATAAAACAAGGACACCATCTGGTGGCCATCTTTGGAAGTAGAATAGAATGCAATGGATAACTTGAGTTTCCAGGTAATAGATCTGGATATCATGTTGTTGACTGTACCTGACCTCTCCCTTTCATTACTTCATTATACCTATATACCATGTCACTCACCAAAAGGCTATAGGCCATTAATGAGTGATTAAAGTGTGAAAGCTCATTTTATATCTGAGGACCAAGGTGAGTAACCTTGATTCCCTCCCTCTTCGTAAGGGTTAAAGTCTTAATCAGCTAGGATTAAAGGTTTGGGGAGCCTGTAACCCAACATTATGATTTGAGGGTTATGAGGTGCATTGTGAGTAGAGTTTAACCTCTGATTTAATCACTTCTCTTCCTTAAAAAGCAGCCACCAAAGTGCTGGGTACTTGTCTGGAGCCTTTGGGTGAAGAGCTACTTTCTAACATATATTATTTGAGTGAATATTGTGTCGTACTGCTGAGTGATCATGCCCTTTGACACCTGGCAGGATCTGCCATGGAGAATTCAGTGTACTGGGATTTCACCTTGCTCTTTGGCCAGAAGATGGGATTTCACACTTCATTTATATAGATTGTTTTAGGACAAGGGACTTATTAAGAAAATTTGATTCCTTTTTAAGGAACTGGAATACAGTTGATTGATTAGATATATAGATAGGAAATGATTCTTAGAAAAACTATGTTAATGTTTATATGGCAGTTGGAATCTAAAACAAAAATTCTCTACTTATATGTAACCTGTCTTTAATAACTTAACTCTTTTATAGCTCAAGTTGAAAGAGAAGGAAGCTCGTCAAGTTATGCGAAAGTATGGAACAGAGCTAGCACGTGTCAACCCTGAACTAGTAGAATGGGTTCATTGGCAAAAGTTAAGAAGGGGAGGTCAAATATGTGAAATGGATGACATCATCCCCTCACCAGTCACAGATGGCTATCGCAACAAGTGTGAATTTTCGATTGGTAAGTTCTATGTATTGACTGTAAATCCTGCTTTGCATTCAAATTTCAAGTTTTATTTTACCCTTTTGTCAAGAAAATTACCTATCTGCACACAGTGTACAATAAAACCTTGATAACTCGGCTCGTATGGGGCTCTGGCCTTGCTGAATTATTCCAAATTCCGACTTAACAAGGCACTCAGCCCCCTTCCCACCCCTTACTCCCTACAACTTTACAATAGTAAAAAATTATTGCCTCTTATACGTGTACAATAAAAGACAAAAGTCGTGTCATGAAATTTGGTGAAAACATACGGCGAAGGGCTAAACTTTTTGTGCGCTCTACCTTGTGGTAGGGGGCTATCATAATGTTTCACGAGTTTTATTTAATCTGGACAAAACCGCGACACAGCTTTTGTCTTTGATTGTACATGTAATTAATAATTTTCAAAAAATAACACTTGCCATCACTGCCGGCGAAGAATGAAGCTTTGTAGTTGGTGACACAGACGCATGGTAGATGACACAGGCATGGTAGGTGACGTAGATGATGGAGGGGAAACACTACTTAAACAGTAAACAGTGTGGCACTTATGTATACTACTGTAATTTAGTCACTTATGCAAAATAAGGAATAAATTTCAACAAAAATAATTGTTTTCTCAACATATAATTCAAGTCTAAGTATGTAAATAAATATGTAACATGTCACTCATGTTGTTATAGTCCACCCTAGTAAAACCGTTTTCTTTATTACAAAGCAAAAGATTAAACATTAAAATACTGTACTGTAATGTGGCTTAGAATAAAGAAAATTTAATATAAAACTATAAAATAAGAAAAATGAAGAGCATAGGTGTTTGTGTGTGTGAGGTGAACCTATGTGAAGGCCACTTCAGATGCTTTCGGATTGTTGGACTAAATTAGAATTTTTACCAAAGAAGACAAAAATGGGATACTTGGAAATTCAAATACTAGTTGAAATTCGGATAAAATTAATTGCACTGTAAATTAGATAAAGTCTACGGCATTGGATTTACTGTGATAGTGGAGATGTTCTGCAAACAGTGGTTGGCCTGACATGAATGGGGGAGGTTGTTGGGTGTTAATGATTAGTATCGCAGGAACCAAATTTTACCTGGGAGTGCTGAATATTAATTCTGGTGCCGTAGATAATTAATCTATGGTGCAATGTATATAGTATTCAGTGGACTTTAATGAATTGTTTCACTAAATGTATACAGTAAATGGATGATTGATTGAATGTGACTAGGTACTTCCCTTGAATGATTGTTCTGGTTATAAAGATATATTTCAATCAGCTGCTCTTTCAATTTATCATGGAATTTTGTAGTACCTGTACTAGAATCAGTCATTGGTATAAGTGGATGATACTGTACTCACTAAAACACTGCTTTTGCTTGTTTTTCTTTAGTATAATCATCAAACTCATGGGAATTCTCCTATGACCTTGATTTTCACTCCAAGCAACTAAACAATTGTCTCATATGATTCATCACCTTATCTCTGCCAGTAGTTGTTCTAGTACCACTTAATGGGGTCACACTCAAAGCATATTATTTTTATTATTACCTGTATTAACATATATCATATTCACCATTGTAACTGGATATCTAAGTTCCAGACCAACGTCCTTAACTCTGTTGTCAAACTGCTTTAGCTTCTTTATTTTTCCCTTATAATCAAAATTAATGATTTTCCTTGTCTATTTATGATGTAGAGGAACAGTATCACATGTTGGTCATTTAGATTATTGTTTTTAGAGTTTTGCTAAGGGTTAACAGGTAATACTGTACACAGGACACAGCTTGGTCTTAAGTATTACAGTATTGATGTCTGGGAAAGCAGTGAAGTAATTGGTGTTGTGCATCATTATACATTTATTGTGAATGCTGCTTACAGTGCACTTATATTGTTTTCTTTTATTTTATTTTTATTTTTTGTATTTCCAAAACTGTAATGTAATCAATGCATTTAAGATTTATTTATTTTCCCTAATTTGTTAGCAAAGTTAATGTTGCACAAATAGGTGCAACATTAATAGAGTGTTAATTGTAATGCAGAACTGGATGGCCTAACAGTTTCATGAAACTTGGTTGAAAGGATGCATATGGATATGTGATGCACTTGTGATCAGATTGTTTTCATTGGGTCTTAGAAAAATTAATTGTCATCAGTCATTAAAATGTCAAATTAGGGTATATATATAGTTCGTTGTTATTGGTTGAGGTATGGAGACCTTAGATTGTTCCCTTTTAAGCATAGCATTAGTGTACACACACTTTTAACTGCTGATCAGAATTTCTGAAAGTTTATCATATAGGTTACTCCTTAATTCATGTACTGTACTTGAGCTAATTTAGTTTATATATTAAATAAGAATTTCAATAAAATTATAAATACAGTGCTGTAAAAGGAAACATTTCTTTGAGTTCAGTATGGGAATAGGCTGCAGCATTTCATTTTTGTGCAAGAATTTTTGTTAGCATTTTTAAGTGAAGAACTTTAATTATAGCACATGTATATTATGTTAACCAATTTAAGAAAGCTTTGCCCTTTTGTGCCATTTTTAAAATGTAATTATACTTACTATTACAGTATAGTCATCAAAACAAACACTTCAAATAATGTCTTAAGTTCTGTTTAATTTACAAGTTAACATCACTTTTCATTCAGGTATCAACCCAGACAACAACTTGCCAACAGTTGGTTTTCGCATAGCAAGTTATAAGGAAGGCTCGATGCATGTTGCTCCTGTGAATCATCTATGCCATCTTCCAGATCAAATGAAGAGAGTTGTGACAGTGAGTCAGTTCATGCAGTTGTTCTCCTTGCTTGACATTTTTCCAATCCTCTGTTATTCACTGACTGACAAGCATTTTTTTTTTTCAGATATCTTTTTCTGGAGTAAAATGAGATTCTTTTATCCTTTAAACCATTTTTGAAGTGTGATACAACAATGTATTTTTTTCTTGTGTGAGTGGAAAGGGTAGTGTTATTTTACTTTCCAAAGAGTATGTCTTTTTATGCCTTTGTTATAGAGTTACTGCTTGTGTAATCTACACACAGATGTTCCCCGATTTATGAGTTCGATTTACGAAAATTTGAAGTTATGAAAAAAATTATATAAAATGATTTTTCAAACTGAAATCATCTTTCTTTTTCAATCATTATATAACTCACCCTCAAACTCACTGGAGACAACTAGACTTATTTCCACCAATCACTCATTTACTTGCCTGATTGTCCAATTTCTCCTTAAGTAGTACTCTAAGGTAATGTGTGAAAAAATAGATACAGCTGTACTGTATAAGAAAAAGTCTTGTATTCAGAAATGTCATATTCTAATTATATACATAAAGGTGTAAAGTTTTAAGAGAAAGTGTGGAATTTGGAAGTGAACAAAAGTTTAGAGGTGTGGATTTTGCCTGCAACACACAGGAGAGCATGAATGTAGCATCAGTTGACTGATAGCAGTGTTCATGCCATGTAAACAAAGCAGTAGGAATTAAGGGTGATAATAACTCATCAAGGATTATTATTATTAGTACAGTGCTCCCCAAAGTACGCAGATTTTAAGCGCACGGAACCCAACTACGCACAGCAATACCCTGCAACCCAAATTCCAAAGTACGCGGGCATAAATTTCCGTGCGGCACGGCTGAGTGAGGGAAGGAGAGAGGAGAGAAAGAGGATTTGAGTAGAGGAGCTGGCTGTTGATTGGCTGAGTGGCCACTACCAACCATTAAGAGACAAAGACGTCAGTTCCTGGCCGTGACGTCACTAATAACGTGGACGCCAATCCCAGTCCTCCTCTCCACAAGGCACTACAGTGGCTTACTTTTTCCTGTATTTTTGAGGTGTTTTTGGCTGCGACAGCTACCATGGCTACCCCACCTACTGCTGTTGGGACTCCATTACCTGCCCAGCCAAGCAGAAGAGTGAAGTCGATGACCTTGGCACTCAAGAATGAGGTAATAGACTGGCTGGACAATGGCAAGAAAGTGTTTATTCTTTTTATTTAATGAAGGGTAACTTTCATAGAGGTTATGTGTAGAAAAAGTGCTTTGAAAACTAGTTTGGGCTTCATGATGTGTATCTGCAGGGGTCCCGGAACCAATTGTTTTTTCCCATTTGTTTATAGTACCCAAGTACACAGTTCCCAAGTATGTGCCGCTCTGTTGGCACCAATTACCTGTGTATTTGGGGGAGCACTGTATTAGTATTTTATATATACTGTACAGTAATTAAGGATTATTTATTATTGGTATTTTATATACAGTAGATCTTTGCCCTTCGCGAGTTTGTGATTTGTGATTTCGACGATTCGTGGTAAGCAGATGGTGGCTAGCTTGGGAGCCTCTTTCTGCAGCTCAACACGTCACCCCACGTGCCTGCAGCGTCTCCTCTTTCTCTGTTTGCACTCAACCATTGCCTGTGATGCAGCATCTCATGTTGTACTCTCAAAACTTTAGTGTTTCTGTGTGAAATGGCCCCTAAAATACTGCCTAGTGTCAGTGCTAGTGATGCTTGTGGAGTGAAATGTAAAAGGCAGAAGTCAGTGATGACTCTGACAAAAAAGTTGAATTATTAGATAAGTTAAAAGAGGGGATGAGTGCTGATGCTGCTGGTCGGTTGTTTGGTATAGGTATACAGTAGTGCACTAAAGTAGTATAAGTTGCTAGCTGCGGATTTGCCTATTTGCGCCATTCCTTGGAACCTAACCCCCGTGAATAACAAGGTTTTACTGTATACAGTAAAGACACTCCCTAGGTTACGGATGGGTTCCATTCCTACAGGCTATCCACAAGCTGAATTATCTATAAACTGGAAGTGACCCTTCCACAGGTAATCATTGAACACACACAGTACACATAATGTATATACAATTTCTCTACTGTACAGGTATAGGACCATTTATCTGACATGCTTGGGACCTGGAGTTTTCCGGAATTGGAGCCCCAAGCCGAAAATGTGGAGTAAACCTTCTGTAACTGGCTGTGCAGACTCTGTTCGGGTCACAGAATTTACCCCTAAAAGTAGCTTTAACTGTATGCTGGAACATTAAAACTTAAATATCATTGGCATATATGTATATCAATAACAAAAACATATACAGTAGATTCCTGGATATGCGGGATCCATGAAACTGGCAGATTCAACTAACTGGTATCAAAATGAAATAATAATAATGAAAGTAAAAATTCCCCCAAATCAACTAGAATTGTAAGTTTGAATACCGCACGCAACAGGGATGAGCTGCCTTATTTACTGCTATGATAAATAATAAAATCAATACATAGCATAAATAAAATCGATATACTGTTTAGCATAAATAATATTGATACATAGCATATCATAAAATATAATAGTGCATATTTTATGTATAAAAACTAGCTCCTTCTATACTTAAACCATTCTCTGGGTGACATGACACAGTTCAGGCAGCCACGCAGCTGACTCACATGTGTGGCTGCCGTGCTTGCTGAGTGTATGCTATGAGGTCACATCAGGAGGGAGCATGGCCTCGCAGTTATAGCTGAATAACCCTCTGCCTTCAAGAAATAATGCTCTGCCATGTACCCTCTGACCTCCTTAGATACTGAAAACTTTATACTTTATGATATTTACTGTATTTATTTTATTTGTTTTTGAACTTTCTGTATGTTGGATGGTGTGTGTGTGTGTGTATCTGAGTAAAAAAAAATATGAAACTTAAGTTTATCTTAACCATATTATGGGTTGAAAATACAGGACTTTATACCTTGTGATTATTATATTTTTATTTTTATTTTCTATATAAGATTGAGTGAATACATAACTAAATAGAGAAATTAAGAAAATTAAATACCTGTAAAGTATCTACCCAAAATTATGAATTAAAAATTAACCATAACATATTATAGAGCTCACAGGCGAGGTATGGTTGGAAATATTTCCGCTGAGCCCAAGAATTACTTGGCACCCATTTTACGTAGGACTTATGGAAGAGTATCTATCTGTAAAGTCGGAAATCTGTAGCCCGAGTCATCTGTAACCCTGGGAATGTCTACCGGGTATACTGTACTGTATAGTATACAATATATTGATACTGTATATATAGTTATAATTATTTTTATTTACTTTACTTTAAGAGAATGTATCTCCAATTACAGTATACAGTACATAAATTTATTATAGATGTTGGCCTAGTATTTCATAAAGTTCACTTTTATTAAAATCTCATCTGGTTTTTCACAAGTACAGTACCTGTACAGGTTTAAAATTATTACTGTACTGCATGTATTTCTCTTATTACATTTATTATTGGCTGATAATTAATCATTGTGTCCACCAAAGGTTTTCTTTGAAAATATACACTTTAGCATTTTAAGACATTTTGGGGAAGAATATTTTTTTGGAATGTATTTCAGACTATAAAATGGGAGTCTATGGGAAGATGTGCTATGATTTACAAAAAATTAATTATTTTACAAAAGGCTTTTCTGGAATTGAATCCTCACATAAATTGGGGAATGCTTGTATTAACTAATATATTATGCTCTTCTCTGTCAGATACTGTAGTGATTAAACACTTTCATTATTTTTGTCTTGAATAAATACTGTAATGGATAATGTTGGTTGCCGATTACTATAGTATGAATATTTCCATATTACTCTTTCCCTTCAAATAAAGTAATCAAAGGTTTGGAACCAGCATTTTTATCTAATAACAAAGCAATTATCTATGAAATACCATGTAACACTATCTTATCATCAAAGTAGCAATAGTATCTTCAAGTTTACTCCAAGTCAACCCAGATTGAATAATATCATATTGAGTGATTGTAAGAGTTGCTTTGCAAGATGTATAAATTTTTGTCAAAATCTCTGCATTATCCTTGCAGGAGTTTGAGAAGTTTGTTAGAGATTCAGGACGTGCTCCATTCAGTCCATTAACACACGAAGGTTTTTGGCGCCAGCTAAATATTAGAACAACTCGCAACAAGGATATTCTCATCATCCCAATGGTTAGTGAAATTATTTGTTTGTACATTACATATTTTTGTAATAAATGCAACAAGAGAAATATAGATATACAACTTCATAGATTTTTGTTTTCTCTGTTGTTAATGTTAGCCATACTGTACTTCCCACGGTCATCCAGGTTTCCACTCAGCTGAAAGCTATTTCTTCATTCTCAGTTTACATACCCAGTTAATATATTTGTAATGAAAAGTTGGATGAAATTTGTTTTAATGACTAACTGTTCAGTCAATATGGAGATTGGCTTCAGATTTTGTAAACCAGATTTAGGACCTTGTGGGAGTACCTGAGAAAAAGATCAGTTACAGAGAGAGTAAATGAATAGAGGTTATGTCTGCTTATTTGTTTTTGCTCCCAGCCACCCTGTATTGAGTAATAGGTGGCTTAAAATAGTATAAAAAGATAATGTATTCATATCTCCAGCAATAAAATAGAAAGTCTTACTGGGATGTGGGAATTTGAAAGTAGGTAAAGTTAAACAAATATATCAAGTACTGTTATCTAAGAAAGCTTAGTTCACAGAAGTCTTATGGTACAGTACGCCCGGATTTTTATTTCGCTGTCCTATATTATTTGCGGATGACACACTGGACGTACCCAAGAATGTCTACGGGTAGTTTTAAAGTTGCCGGCATTTTTGCAGCCGAGACAGGGAGACATTTGTTCTAGAGACAGTAATTCCCTTTACCTGTATTGCATAATAATAATAATAATAATAATTAACGGTTTATTAACAAAGTTCTGCAGCCCGAAGGCTGAAAATATACATTGGACATAAATGACTTATTACATACATTGGTGGTTTAACAAAAGCCTTCATTAGAGAAAGGTAAAGGAACATACAGTGAACATACAGATTAATGTAGGTGTTGAACAGCAAACTCGTAGTGTAGTAACTCCCTCCCAGATGGTGTTAGGAGGGACCTCACGTGGTGTAGTAATTCCCTCACAGATGGTGTTATGAGGGGCCTCACGTAGTGTAGTAATTCCCTCACAGATGGTGTTATGAGGGGCCTCACATGGTGTAGTAATTCCCTCACAGATGGTGTTATGAGGGACCTGACGTGGTATAGTAATTCCCTCACAGATGGTGTTATATGAGTGAGGTGTGGTCCCAGTCCTTCCTATCGTAGACGGATTAACACATCGCTGGTTGTTGTTGGGTCTCACGGGCCGTTATCACTGGGTACCTGGGACCTCACTGTGTGAAGGTTAAGTTGGGTACGACTGTTACTGTTGAGTTGTTCTCGCTGACTTAAGCACTGTTCACCACTGTTCACCTCTGTTTAACACTGGTTCCGTTCCTTTCCTAAATGAAATTGTAACTTCTGGCGAGAACTTGTTGATATTCTGGTAGGGAGGAGGGTTCAGGGGAGGGAGTTGGTATGGGCCAACTTAACAGTTGACCTGGCTGCTCCGAGAGGAGCGCCAGGTACGTCTTGACCCTTCGGTGGTCAAGGATATATGTGTGTGTGTGTGTGTGTAGACACTACACGCAAAACACATACAAATAAATAATAATGGGAAAATCCTCTCACAGATACAATAATCAGAAACAAATGTACAGTGGTCCCTCGATTAACGAACGGCTCAATTAATGAAATTTCGGTTAACGAATTAGTTCCCATAAGGATTTTCAATTCTATTAGAGAACAAAACTTTGTTTAACGACAGCCTTACGAGAAACACGCTTTGTTGTGCTTATCAGTTGATCGGATAGTCCGCCAATACAGTAATTGGTTCTATGTTTACATTCGTCTTCAGTGGAGTAAATATCAAGAAAGTTGTGCTCTTGAATATTTTTTGCATTTTTTATATTAAAATTATTGGTCATTCTAATTTAGTTAACATATTGATAATACTGTATATACAGTACAGGGAACAGTTGTTGTGTGCCAATCAGCTGATCGAATCACCTAACCGCTTCTCAGTTTAACTTTGTTTACTGTGGAATGATCATCCAGTTTTTTGGTCTCTTGAATATTTTTCATTAAAATTATTGGTCATTCTGAAATTTAGTTCACGTATTGATATTATACAGTGCAGAAATTATTTTGAAACATGAAGGCATTAGAACCAATGCACTCTGTAAAGAATATGGTATTTCATCATCGACTGCCTCTATAATCAGCTGTTTGATATGTAAATAAAGCTGCCGTGAATATGACATACACACCTCAAAGTAAGTTAAAATATAGTATTCCAGTATTCCATTGTTTTTTATTTATTATTATACAGTACAGTATACTGTACTGTACAGTTTTGTTAATTCTATTACCAGTATACAGTACTCTGTATGTACTTTTTCTGTGAGTTGGAACAAATTACCCTATATCTCATGGAAATAATAGAATCAGTGAACGAAATTTTCGGTTAACAAACGACTCTGTGGAACCAATTGTGTTCGTTTATCGAGGGACCACTGTATATTAAAAATGTTGAGTCTGCCCTCAAGTCTACTCCGTGCTTTATTAATAACAAAGCACTAAGTGGACTTGAGGGTTGACTCAATATTATTAATATACATTTGTTTCGGATTATTTGTGAGAGGATTTTCCCATTATTATTTATCTGTATGTGTTTTGTGTTTGTGTCTACACACACACACACACACACACACACACACAGTTTGAGCTGATCCCCATCTAAGTTATTATATGTCTTATTTGTGTCACTTATGTCACTTGTATATTATTTGTAACTCGTAACCCATTCCCCAAATATGTAACTGTATATTTTCAGCCTTCTGGCTGCCAAGCTCTTTCAATAAACCGTTAATTATTATTATACAATACAGGTAAAAGAAATAATTGTCGGAAGGACAAACACATAAAGGGAAAATACATTTTTATTAACACAAGTAAAAATGTAACCCTCCCCCCCTTCCCCCCCGGTCAGCAAATGTTATTCGCGGATTTGGTGATTCACGGCCATTTTGAGAACCTAACCTCTGCGAATATGGAGGGCCTACTGTACTGTAAATTCATTTACACTGAATTTGTATTAATTACTGTGTGTTTTTCCATTGAAAGTTAAGTTGTTTATTTGATTTTTTAATGCTAATAAGGTGATTATCATGTATTGCATTGCTCATTTAAGCATTTATTGAAGGTAGGTAAGTAGCAGAAAATTGCTCTGTCAGCTAAGTATTCTCCATAGGCCAGAATCTTCAGTCCTTGGAACTATCCTACGGCCATAAATTTTTTTTTAGTATTTTGAAAAATTCAGGGGAAATTTATCCATTCAGGTATGGAAAGAAATTTCTGAGGATTGCATCATGCACATTCCAAGAAAATCTCTCCATTCTGGGCATGCTCCGATGTGTGGAGGCTTGCCATGCGCATGGGTGGGATAACTGCCTTGCAATTGACTATTTTTTAAATAACGCGGTCAAGACAATTTAAATTTGCCGCGTGTATTTGCCTGGTCGCCTGGCAGTGGAGCCGCGTGTGATGCCTGGTGAGGTGCTTTTAAGCTATTACTATAAAGTTACAGTCATATCAACATCAGTGATTTTGATATTATTATTAATAATGATAATTATTATTATAATGTAATAATAAGGGTTATTACTACTAAGCATGATGATAATGAAGTATTCTGTACGACAAATGTCACGACGTTCAGCAAGCTTCCAGTGAATCGCTTTCTCAGTTCACACCAGCACTACCTTTTCTCTGTGCTCTCATTTGCACTGTGTGTTTATCACGTACCTTTTTAGTGTTAAACGCTGTTTTCCCCATTGAGCATGTCTGGAAAACGTCCATCTGCCTCCTCAGGGGCGCCTAAAGCTAAAATGGCACAAAAAACAATTGCAATGGACCTGAAATTAAATGTGATCACCCGCCTTCAGAGAGGAGAGCGTGTGTCGGAGGTTGACAGTGTGCTTGGTTTAAGTGAGAGCACTGTTCGTACCCTGTGCGGTATGTGATGGTTCCCCTAACCTGTACAATTTACATGTATTCTTATGGGAAAATTATGATTAATTTATGCATTTTTGAATTAAGCGGTGGTTCTCAAGAAAGTAACCCCCGCATAAAATGAGAGGTGGGTGTACTGTGCATCAGTGTACCAGGACACAGTCAGCCAAGAATACAGTGTTAAAGCAGCGTTAAGGTGTAAACAGTGGTTACCGTTTATGTACAGTAGTTACAGTAATTTACATTCAGTAAGTGTGAGCACTGTACATATGGTACCCTGCAAAGCAGAGTGGACGATGTTTGCGGACTGTAGCCAAGTGTGTAGTGTTTGTGTGTACTGCACTGTACTTTACTGCATGTATACAATACTAAAAGCTACAGAAAAAACCTGTGGCACCAGGGGGTCGAGGAGAGGTACACTGAATAGACTACCTATAAATGAAAAATTAGCCATTCAGAACAAACTTGAGAAGACTGTGCCTGTGAAAGTGTTAATGGAGGAGTATGGACTGGGCATGTCTACCGTCTACAATGTGAAATATACCAAAGGAAAGCTAAGGAACAAACACTTATGCCAGGTGCAGGTGAGGAAGGTAGCCTCTCCCATACTCATATGGGTACCTTAAAATACGAGAAAGTGGATGCTGCAGTGTATAACTGGTACAAGCAACAATGAGCCAGTGATGTTCCCATTCTCGGTATTGAGCTCGATGGTGCTGCACGGCGATTTGCAACCCTGCTGGATATGCCTGACTTCCATGGGAGCTTTGGCTGGCTCTATAAATTTTATAGGAGGCACAGATAAGCAACAGGCAAGTGGCTGGTGAGAGTGCCAGTGCTGATGTGGTGAGTGTCCAGCCATTCGGAGAGGAACTGCAACAACTCATCCGTGCCAGTGACATTAAGAAATATGAAATGTACAGTGTGGATGAGATAGGCCTCTATTGGAAGTCCCTGCCTAACAACACTCTGGCATCATGGCAGGAGAGCAGCAAGCCTGGACTCAAGGCTAGCAAACATAGTGTGTCAGTGCTGTTGTGTGCCAATGCTGCTGGGACCCATAAAATAAAACCCTTGGTGGTAGGAAATGCCCAGAGGCCTAGAAGGCTGTGTAATTCTATGGATCATCATCCTGTGTCCTGACAGGGAAACAAAAAGGCTTTGTTCACCCGGGAAATATTTGAAGGCTGGTTCCACCATGTCTTTGTCCCTTTTGTCAGACATTTCCAGATGACACTCCATGGCATCCCAGGCAAGAGGTCAAAGCCTTGCTCATCCATGACAGTGTGCCTGCCCACCCTCAAGATGACTTTAAGAAGTGCTGGTGGGTGAATCAGAGTGAAGTTTTTGCTACCCAGCACCACCTCACTCATACAGCCTGTGGACCTGGACCAGGGCATCATTCTAGGCTGCAAACACCACTTATCTCGTGAATGATGTTTTGGTGGTGGAACCAAAGGGGGAGGGCACTGAAGAATATCAAGGATGCAGTGTTCAACCTCAAGGGGCATACTGGGACAAGATTGCAGAGGCGACACTGAGGAGTGGGTCAAAGAAGCTCCTGAATGTTGGTGGTGGGGCTATTACAGAAGCTCTGTTACTGCAGGAGGGTGTGGACTTTGAGGGCTTCAAGGTGGAAGAGGCCCCCACACTTTTCCGGGACAGTGGTGACACTTCTGTGACCAAGGAGGATGTAGGTAAGTGGTTATAGGTGGATGCCAGCGATCCTGGGTATGGTGCCCTCATCCAGGAAGAAATAGTAGCTGGTGTCATCAAGTCCTATGAAGAAGGACAAGAGGATGACAGAGAGGAAAAAATGGAGGAAATTCCTACCACCATTCTCAGAACCTTTGGGAGATGAGACCAGCTACTTTTGGTGAACTGCAGAAGAGAATCAAGATGAAACAGCATATGATTGGGGACTACTTACCCACGGTCTTAACTCCAGTCCCCAGGTGTCCTTGTACTATCTCCTATGTCAGCTTGGCTAACACCAGTGGTGACAGTATTTCTGGTCTCAGCCCACAGCCCTCAACATCAGAGATTGCACACCTACCATCTTTATCACCACCACATGACTTGTCATCAATCTGTCCATCACCACGACCCAGCACTTCATCGGCTCTGGAAATCCTTTGTGTCACTCCTGATTTGCCTCTCTGCTTCATGAAGGAAGAGCACAGTGACAGTTAGGACCAGCTGCCACATTGATGGTACAGGACAAAACAGGCCATCCTGTATCATCATATCACCATTTGGCCTGACTGCATCACAAGCTTGAGACAACATCTGCTGGTGAGTACATTACTGTATATACAGGCATAACCCGATAACCGATGCATATAGGGACCGGGAAAAGTCGTTCGTGAATCAATGGTTATCAAAGCAATTAATCCCAAAAGAACATAACAAATTCCGGGGGCTAGGGACCAGCCACCCTCCAAAAACTCCCATCTACCCTTGACATTTCTCTGTACTGCACACTGTCAAGCAAGAAAATAAAGCAGACAGATAAAGCAAGCATAATAAGATTAAATAAGGAATGTAAAGCATAAATTGAGACTTATTTACCTGTGTTGAGGATGGTAGAAAGTCTAGGGTAGCAAGTTCAAGTCTCTACCACTCTGCTGGTCCATCACCACTCTTCTTATGCCTTATTATGCCTTATCACATTACGTCAAGTTACCCAGCACAAGAGGAACTATCACTGGGGTGTTTAAGCATGTTTGAGTAACACACTCAGAAATAAAAAAAAACTCAGTCAGAGACACATAGTAAGAGTAAACAAGAGCAAAGATGGTAGGAATGAGTCAGAGGCAGTGCTCAGAGCCCTCGGGTGTCAAGAATTTGCCCCACTCCAGCTCTGCCGATTGTTGGATCTCCAGGGTATCAACAAAACTTGTGGGGTATTTTCACTATGTAATCATCGGTTATGTGTGTCATCAGTCGAGGGGACGTCATTTATCGAGGTTCTCCTGTGCAGTACTGTAGTAGTATATACTTTACACACTCTCACCAAAAACTTTTTGAATGCTATAAGCACTATGCAATCTGAAACCATTCTGAGATGACAAGCCCCATTCTGCTCATTCTCACATCCATCGTGCCCCGATGTTCTAGAAGCTTTTGTTGAGAGTGTACTGTACATTATTTTGCTTATTTACTTTATATTGTACATGTACAGTGGCATTTGCATAAATAAATACAGTATAGCTCTGTGCCTGTCCATGCAAGGTGATCAGTTTAGCCTCTTGGAAAGCTTTCCCCAGTACCGTACACAAAAAATTATGGAATGTGTTTTTTCCCGGGATGAGAAAATTTGTCTCTATACCCGGAAATCTCTCAATCCAGAAACTTTGCCCCAATTATTCCAGCTAACAGGGAGATTACTGTATACTGGACAAAGGTAACTACAGCTCCTCCCCGACTTACGACCTACTCGACTTATGACCACCCAGACATACAACCGCCTCGGTCTTACCAAAATTTTTTCAAATTATGTATTTTCGAGTCCCAACGTCGGTGATTGCGCTGTGTTCTGACAAAAAAATTTTGTTGTAATTTACTTTAAAATGGCTGATTAGCTTAAAAGTGAGAGTTTTGTGGTGCTGAGAAGAAAAAGAGACACCCATTTTAGATTTTCTATGTATTATTTAAGCATTTTCGACTTACGACCTGGATTTGGCTCCCTAACCCCATCGTAAGTCGGGGAGAGGAGCTGTATTTATATTTTTTGAGGGACTATTCTATTGCATGTATAGCAAGGGATTTTAGGTCAGCTTATTTCTTCTTACAGATCCATCCCCAAGAGATGAACAAAGAAGAACAAGAAGAATTGAAAAAGAAGATCGTTGATCATTTTACTGAAGGTCCTGGCAAGTCATTTGGTGTAACCTCTATATTCTTCAAAGCCTATGGACAAAAGTAAGCATACAGTATTTGAGTCAGTACTGCTGCCAAAGCCAATGGCTGAATTAATCTGCTTAAAATTTGAGTTTCATATCAATTAGTTTTGCATTTTCTCATAACATTTGGTATTTCATCATCACCACCACCACCATTTTATGGCCATTTTCCATATTTAGGTTTGTTAGCAGCCATGATAAATGTATATACAGGTTGTACCTCTCTAGTCCGGCATTCTGTGGTCCGGAAACTCCCGTGGTCCGGAACGATTTTAGTTTGTCCAATAGGTAGATAGGCAGCTTTTTTTTTTTTTACTTATCTGAATTATTATTATTATTACAGGAGTATTAAATTTTTGCCCCTCAGGCCCCAATGTGGGTCAGTGACCTATGCCCGGGTGGGCTAATCCCCTTAAAAAAAAAAGCCGGAGGAAATTAAGGTTTGTTTACATCCGGCAGTTCGGCTGCTCTCTCTCTCTCTCTGCTTGTCTATACAGAGTACAACATTTAACCCTTCAATATATATGAGCAGTAAATAAGTGTTGCTTTCATATTCTTATGTAGAGTAATGACGATATATTTTCACATGTGCGCACTTACATACGCGGTCTCACTTTTTTTTTTACCATTAATGGTTAGCTACTTATATTGTTCCATTTATTAACATTAAATAACATTACAGGTACTTCAAGCAACCATATTCATTTTTTACATTAATTTTACTACAGCTAAACTCAGGGTCTTATTTTCTTCAGTTTTATATGTAGAACCAATCAGTCACTGGTTTCGTAAGCTTTAACATAAACAATGCCGGCAGCCGTCTCGTCTCCTCTAATATTCCACGTATTATTAATAAATTGTATTGTTAATTTTGCACACACGTACATTAATTCAATAAAAACAAATTCAGAAACATTAATTAAAATATATATGAACAGTAAATAAGTGTTGCTTTCATATTCTTATGTAAAGTAATGACGATATGTTTTCACGTGTGCGCATGCGCACTTACATATGCGATCTCTCTTTTTCTTTACCATTATCGTTAGCTACTTCTATTGTTCCATTTATTAACATTAAATAACATTACTTAAAACAACCATATTAATTTTACTACAGCTACAACCAAGGTCTTATTTTCTTCAGTTTTATATGTAGAACCAGTCAGTCACTGGTTTTGTAATCAACGAAAACAATGCTGTGTCATTTCCTCATGTGTTTTAATTTTCTACGTATTATTAATGAATTGTATTGCTCATTTTGCACATATAAACATTAATTCAATAAAAAAGACATTCAGTAATAAACAATAATGAATCTTTTGTACATAAGAGAAATGACGCTGTTTACACGATTATGCACGTCGTCTGCACGTTGGCGGGCCATTCAAACCCGTCAAAATTCAAGTTTCCGCCGTCAAAATTTTTATTTATTTATTTTTTTGTGTGTTCCAATAAAATACGTTAAGAATTAAAAACTCGCGAAATTTGAGAAGCTACTATACGACATTTAACCCTTCAATATGTCTTCAAAGAGACCATGACGCAGAGAAAGTGGTGCTAGTGCTTCCAGGCATAAGCAAAAGTCACTATCTATCCAGGAAAAGGGTGAATTTCCATGGTCCGGCAATTTCCATGGTCCGGCACCGGTCAGGTCCCGAGGTTGCCGAACTAGAGAGGTACAACCTGTACCTGTATAATATTCAGGTTCTTTCAGGACACTTTACCTTGATTAATTTCACATGGGATGATTCCCTTTACAGTATTATAAACAGAAAAGTATGTAGATACAATTCCTGTCATGCATTTTTATGTTACTGTGAATTTAAAGTTTTTGTCTCGAACACAGAAATACTGGAAGTAGGATATTTAAATTTTTGTCTGTAATTAATGTATATGAGGTGATTTTTTGTTTTATATTTTCCAGGGAGCAGGGTGAAGAGATTGAACTTGAGCACTTATGGGGTACTGAGTATATAACTGAGACTATTCTGGACAAAAAGTTCCGTGTTTCTCCCGATGCATTTCTTCAGGTAAGGATTTTATGTCTTAAACCTTTAAAGCAGATTGAATATCAAGTGTGGACAATATAGTCATGAAAAATTAAGATATTTATTCGGGTAAAATTCAGTTGTAGAGCTCTGATGAATTTGTACACCATTAGCAGTTGCCTAATATTTGGTCTGATATGTCTGTCAATAAGCTTTTCATTATTTTTGTTTTCTTTTTTCCTATTTGTTGGTTTATATATGGTAGTTCCCACCCAAACTGTGGCACGTTGAACTGTCTTACAAAATGCAATATCTATTACATCTGCTGTATGATAAACTTAAAAATACCTAAAATACTCTTAAAATAAAATTTAAATATTTTTTTTTATGAAAATTAAAATGTCAAGGGTAGAATGATTTTCAGCTTCCAGTTATACTGTACAGGGGATCCCTGGGTTATGAATGGGTTCCGTTCCTGAGGATGTTCACAAGTCAAATTTGTACTTCTGAACACATGCTATATGCATACCTAACTTACAAAACATTGTTTAAAACCCCACTACAGTGGTCCCTCGGTTAACGAAATTTCGGTTAACAAATTACCTTCCATAAGAATCTTCAATTCGGTTAACGAAAAAAATTTGATTTACGAAATCCTTACGAAAATCACATTTTGTTTTGAACATCAGCTGATAAGCTGAGGAGGTACTCAGCCAATTCAGTTATCTCTTCTATGTTTACATTCAAATCAATCACTATCTTTTATGAATTCCAGCAATGCAAATTAAATTCACCCCGGTCACTTCTATTAAATTTTATTAGCAAAAAACAAAAACTCAATCTAAAGGACATAAACTAACAATTAAATACTTCACACCACAGGTGCCAACTGTCAAACATGTCACTGTCACCCCTCCCTCCCTACCTCCCACCTTCCTGAGAAACGTTTGGGTAAAAAGACTAGGTTTACAGGTTTAAAATTAAATAATACCTCAGACAAAAGTTAGGATAATATAATTTGCATTGCTGAAATCCTTGCAAGACAGGGAATAATTTGAATATAATGTCATATATTTTGCACAAAAGATAAAATTTTTGCTCTCCCTAATAAAATTCTTTAATTAGATCTAAAATTTGTATGTCTAATGCAAATTTTAGCTTGTTTATATTCAAATTAATCACTATCTTATAAGAATTCCAGCAATGTAAATTATATTCTGGCTTTACTTTGTATATACTTTTCTGTGAGCTGGAACCAATTATCCAATATCCCATTGAAACAATGGTTTCGGTTAACGAACGACCTTCTGGAACGAATTATGTTCGTTAACCGAGGGACCACTGCATATCATAGTCTAAGTCCTTATATACATCTAAAATCACTTAATTTAAGACAAAAGAAGAAATAGAATGACAAAATACAGTAAATGAAAGTAATAAATAAGTCATCAGGTAAATAAAATACCTGTACTGTAAATTTCATGTTTAATCCCATTCGTATCAGCGGGTGTTCGTAAGTCGGGGACCTCCTGTATATTGTATATAAAATAAGTTTTGTAATGTTTTTGAATGGTGGAAGAAAGTTTAGTTTATACCCAGCAAAAGTAAATCTCACAAAATGTCCATGCATTATGTTAGCTAAAATTTTAAACTACAAAATGTTATTATGTACTGATGTACTGTACAGTATTGTAATTATGTACAAGCATAGTTACAACTTTGTTTATTATACAGGGTATAGTCATGATTGGTACAAAATAATGATAATGTGATGAGTTGCAGTAATACTGAAGAAAAATATTGGTAAAGGTGAATGATAAACCTTGGCATTAGCAACTTGGTTAATGGAGATGTTACAGCAGTCATAGTGAATGGATGGCAAGAGATGAAGAGCATTTGTGTTTGCTTATTGTTTTTACCATCCTACAGTATAGTGGGAAAGGATGTGCAAGGTTGAAAACACTTGATAATACATTTCCTGGTTTCACATTTTGACTCAAAAGTATTGAAGAAAACAATATAAATGTTTTGTTAACATAGTAGCTAAAAGGTGTTACATCAAAGAGATAAAAGGTAGTTATAGTATAATCTAATATTTCTCAAGTGGGTCCACTGGTTGAGGAGAGTTGATCTTGGCATAGAATATACGAGGTCTGTCCGGAAAGTATCCAGCCATTTACAATTGAAAAAAAAATATTGCTTACCTAGGACAATGGTGCCTTAGTCCACTTCAAAGTACTCCACTTGGGAGCTCACACACTTCTCCCAGCATCCCTTCCACTTTTCAAAACAGTCTGCAAAGTCCTCTTTCGGGATCTTCATCAGCTGCCTCTTCACATTCTCCTTAATCTCGTCCACGGTCTGAAATCTCCTCACTTTCAACGGCGATTTTAGCTTTGAGAAAAGCCAGAAGTCGTAGGGAGCCAAATCTGGGCTGTAGGGGGGCTGATGCGATGTTTTGTCAAAAAACCCTGCACGAGACGTGATGAAGCTGCCATTCACCACTTGCCCACAGTTGCAGTCGTTTTCTTCTTATCGCATCCCTCAGCCGGCGAAGAACTTTGATGTAGTACTCCTTCGTTATTGTTTGGTCATTGTAAATGTGACGGTCACACAGTACCCACGCTCACTCATGACGTCTGCCGGTCAACTGGGTTGTCCCACGGGAGTGTGGCTGTTCATGCATGCGCAGAACGGTCCTCTCTGAGTGGCTGCCAAGTTACATCAAGGCCGCTCAATATTGTGGACATTATTCAAATCATGGAATGACTAGAATGTTGTGAATAATTCAGTAGATGTTTTGCAAATTATTTATAAGGCTAAATCATCCAATGTGAATGAGATTCAAGTTATTAATATTGAAATTAAATATCTTGTACAGTACTTTTATTT
Organism: Homarus americanus; assembly: GCF_018991925.1. Taxonomy (NCBI): domain Eukaryota; kingdom Metazoa; phylum Arthropoda; class Malacostraca; order Decapoda; family Nephropidae; genus Homarus; species Homarus americanus. The sequence goes on from NW_024723340.1 coordinate 655,933, forward strand.
ATTTATTTTTATTGTTGTATTGTATTTCTTTCAGGTGAACACAGCTGCTGCAGAGGTGCTCTACAATAAACTTGGATCCGTGGCAGATCTTGATGGCACTTCTGCACTTTTAGATATTTGTTGTGGTACTGGCACTATTGGCATCTCCCTGGCAGATGTAAGTATATTTTTATGTGGTAATGGTTTCTTATTATGCAAATTCAGTTGCAGGTAAATATAAATAAGGCAAGATTTTATTGAGTAATGATGTGATTTCAAATTGGTAAAGATTCAAAATAATTTAAAATGAAGGATTGAAGTATGAAATTTCATGTTATGATCAAGGGAACAAGGAAGAGAGACAAGTAAACTATTAGATAGCCCCACTAAAACAGTCCCTGTTGGAGGCTGCATTTTGAAGCAAAGATAATTTCTTGTTGTATCATTATACAGTCAGTAAATAAGTATCAGACACCCCAAAGCCAGTGTGATAGAAAATGAACAATAAGAACCAACCGATGCCCATAACCACAAGTACTGTATATGTTGTTACACACGGCTGAGTGGTTGATACTTTTTTATTGACTATACATTGCATATATACAGCTACTTTCGGTCAGATCACGATTTATGAAGTAAACTTGAGACTGATTTGGTGGTCATTTTGAAAGCCAGCAAACCAACATTTACACGCTAAGACGAACGCTGAATTAATTTGCTTGACTCAAGCTGTCAATCACACTTTAGGTAAAAAACATCATTCCCCTCATTTCCTTGCTGATGTACGTATTCACCATGGGAGGAGAGAGGGATCCTATACAGTATGGTACTTCTGTCATCCCATAAAAAGAGGTTTCAAGTCTTAATTAAATAACTATAAAGGCATAAGTGCAAGCAGAATAGTTGTGTTGAATGAGATACAATACCTTTAAATAGCACAGTACAGTACAGCATATGAAGATGCAAGAGTTCTCTTGAAGGCTTTCTGATTGGCGAGAAATTTGAGATGTAGGTTTATTCAAACTCTCTGAAAGCATTGAAACTAGAAAGGATTAGATATCCATATCTTGCCAGACATTTAAGGCCAAAGAATTGGAACGAAAGCCAGTGCCCTCTACATACCGGGACACAGACTTGCTCTTGAAGTGAATTCCTGATGACTGGGAATGTTTTCCAAAAGATGGAAAACTGAAAGACAAGAAGAAAGCTCCCTAATACCAATAGAACTAATATTGTGTGTCTGTAATTTGGGGAAGTTTTGTATAATTTGCAATGTACAGAGATAGGTAAACTGAAACTTTGCTCATGAGATATTCGCAGAAATTTCTTTAATAAAAGCAGGTGAATAATTTTTTATTTTTTTTATTTATTTTTTAATGTTCAGACTGTGGGAAGAATGGGACCACAATGTAGATTTTGTCATTCAGTTATGAGAAGAGCTGTCCTCAAAATCTGACCAGCTAGAAGTCATCAAAATTTTCAAGATACAGTACGAGAAAAAAAAAACATAATCTAATCCTCTGTTACCAGACTCCGAACACTCTTTAAGAGATTTATTAATGTCTTTGAATTAATCAGCTATTTGTCGCTATAGACAAGGGGCGTGGCTTACGGGCCAGGTTAGCGTGGAAATAGTATAATGAAGAGAGATGAAATTAATGGTAGTTTGAATAGACACAGTTTGGAAGAAGTGAGATTTGTCAGGTAACTGGGAATAAATTTGTCAGTATCATGAAAAAACTATTGTTATTGGTAAAAGCAGCTGACTATTCATTAAGAGGCACAAACACTTATGGCATGTACAGTAATAGAGTTTTGGTAAAATGCCGACTTTAAGCAAGTTTCACATTTGAGGAGGCCACAGAGGAGAGGATATACTGTAATGGCAATGCAATATTAAGTTAATACTTAATGGAAAAAGAGCTTAAATAGAAGAAAAAATTTATTAGGAAAAAATAATTTTTTTGTTTTTGTTTTGACAATATGTACAGTATTAATTTATCTGAGACTGAAATGCCTTGGGAAGATCCATGATGCAGGCACCACTTAATTGAAAAGTGAAAGAGGGTTGCAGAGTAATGGCTGCCTATTAGGGAGAGTGTGAATATGGCACACTGTGTGCAAGGAGGCAGAGTCGCCAGCACTTATTTGACCACCTTCACTTTATATACTTATAAAGATAGGTACCCATTTACAGCTGGGTGTCCTTAAGTCTTTGTTCAAAGTAGCATTGGCAGTGAATTTTGTTTGTTTGAAGAAGATAACATATAACTTGTTATATACAGAAAAGTAAATGTACAACTTCTCTTGTTTTTCAGCGATGCTTAAAAGTGTATGGAATAGAAGTGGTGGAGAAGGCAGCTGACGATGCTCGCCACAATGCAGAAGAAAATGGACTGGAAAATATAGTAATACTTACTGGAAAAGCAGAAGAAAACATGCAAGTCTTGGTGCAGAGCTGCAATAAAGTTAATGTTGTGGGTATTGTGGACCCTCCTCGAGCTGGCCTTAGTAAGTCATTAATCTTCATTTGTTTATCCACTTCTATACATAATTAATTTCCACATTTAATGTCCTGAAGAGTCTAGACGGAGAGCGGCAGGCGAGTGGACACAGCACTCGCCTCCTATTGTGGTGGTTCGGTTCACTGGCACTCCCAGTTCAACCAGCGGTAAATGGGTATTTTAAGTTTACAACTTGGAGAAGAGAGGATGGTCAAGAGTAGTACCGGCCATGCTACTCCCTTGTATACCAAAGGCTTAGTATACAGTATGCTGTATCCACACTGTCCCTAAATGGCAGCCATGCCTATAGGACCCACTTTAACTTTTCAAGAGTATAGACGGTCCTCTTGTGTAATCCATTGCATACTTATGGATCATAAGAACTCTGTGACCGACTCCCCTTTTTTGTTGTAATGTATACAATTGAAATTATTTGTTAGAATATGTGTATGACTTTCCCATGCACAGTTGGCAACAATTCCACCTAATACAGTAACTGGCACATTTTCTGAAATATGGCACCACTTTGTGTGTTTACATATTAATTAACCCGTAACTGGTCATTAGCGTTCAAGTATGTGATCGCCGATGTTGCTACAGTAAAACCTCGATTAACCGCCCATATATGGGGGGAAGGGGCCAACGGATAATCCAAAAGGTCGGTTAATAGTAAATAAAGTCTACGGAAATAACACATATTTTCAACGTACTTATCCCTAACCTACCTCATTTAAGTCCCTCTATTCTTTTTTGTTCATTTGCCATTCATATTTCAAAAGAATTTGCTTTAAAACATTAACCACTTTAGTAAATAAATATGAACCAGCACAGACACCGTGAATAAAAAATGGAAAAGTCAAAGAACATTGTCATCACAAAAATTGTGACCAAGTCCCAGGTTGCTGATCTGACTTTCTGCCTCATTTACACACAATTGCAGGGTTTCAATTATTTATCTTACTATTGACAACACAACATACATACATACAGGTATATTGTTTCTCACTCTTGGTTTTTTTCATTTTTGCATTTCTTTATAGTTCTTTATTATTATTATTATTATTATTATTATTATTATTATTATTATTATTATTATCATCATCATCCTTATTATCACTACATTTTCGCCCCCCAGGCCCCGATGTGGGTCAGTGACCTGTGCCCGGGTGGGCTAATCCCCGTAAAAAAAAAAAAATATTTAGGGGTACGGGATCGGCGGTTAATCCGAAAGTCGGTTAATCGAGGGTCGGTTAATAGAGGTTTTACTGTATCTCTGGTCATTCACGTACTAGAACGTTTTCCAAATATACTTTTCCTGCTCCTTTGAAACTGAGTCTAGCTACCATATTCTGGTGGCTGGTGTTGTCTGGCATCTTGTGTAAACGTTTCCTGCCACACTGCCTTGAGGAACCCCCTTCCCCCCAGGGGGCCCCACCCTCCCGTCTCTCCCCACAGTCAAGGCTGCAGGACTACTCAGTAGAGTCTCAATAGCCATAGCATGTGAATGTAACCGGTCACTCAATCAGGACTAGATATACTCTGAATTATTTGGTAGGGGTGAAGATGAACATGGTATTGACAAAGAGGCATGTATTGGTAGTGATATTGATGATAATGATAGTGACCCGGGCTACGTGTTTGAACGAGGACAATGATGATGATGAGTGGCAAGTGGAGGAGAGAGGGTTGCTGCCCTCCCCATCTCCAGGAACATCCAGTGCTCCTTCAAATTTTGCAAAATGCGCCAGCCACTGTACCGGGTAGAACTGTTACCAACTATAGTCCAAATATAAAGTTTAGATTTGAAGCTGACAGAAATATCGCTGGAACTAGATGTCGTATCTGCTGAGTAAAAAAATCTGAACCTTAAATTTATGGCAGATTTCAAGGTAAAATACATGAAAGTTGATGAAGACAAATTTGAATATTCTGGTTTAATATACTGTACTGTTTACTGTAATACTGTACTGTATATTTTCTTTTCTTCTCTAGATGGTAATGTAGTGTTTGGTCTTCGCAAGTGTGAAAATATGAAGCATCTTCTTTTTGTCTCTTGTGACCCTAATTGTGCTTTCAAGAATTTCATTAATCTGGGAAGACCACAAAGCAAACAATACAAAGGAGAATTCTTCATACCCTTAAAGTAAGTCTCTAAAGTTATGGTAAGTTCCCCCTCAACAGATCAATTAGATACTGTACAGTGATAGGAATGATCCAACTGAAACTTGTGATTTATCAGATTTGTTACCCATTTTTTCTTGACAAAATTTCTTGGAATTAATACCTGGTGAAGGGCTACACACGTTCAATTTTCAACTTCCTGGATGTTTAGGGTTTTGAGTGTGTTTTGGGCTATATAACTAAGGAAGAACACACATGGACATAAATCATGGAAGTTTTTACTGCTCTTTTTTCTGTACACATGACTTTGAACGTATTAAATCAAACAAGGAAATAGATTTTATGTGAAACTAGCCAGGTTTTTTTTAATTTAGGTACTTGTCAGGTCAGTGTGAAAGCCAGTACTGTACAGTAATTTGTTTCCATGTTTCAGGAAGTTGTGGCCTCCTCAAAGCTCGAATTTTGCCAGGGATATACGTATATCACACAGTGACCTCGGTTCTTTTCCATTTTTATTATCATAACCATAAGTGTGAATTTTTAAGTTAATACATTAGTGTGTAATTTTAATATTTTTTTAATCAAACTGTCCATTAATTTTAATGAAAAATCATAAAATTTAATCCAAATCATGTACAGTATATGGTGGTATGATGTGTATGTTCCAAAATGGTTCTACTCCAGTGATCTTTTATTGACTACCTCTATATGAAGCTAACATTTCTTTTTAAATTTACTTTCCTTCGCTTCATTGCTGTACAGTATTCAGTTAACGGTGTTGTATTTTCAACATTTTAATAAGCTGCAGAACCTTTGTACAGTAAAAAATAATATATAATTCAAAACACCTATTGTATATATGGTTATATTATTAGTGTTCTTTAAAGGATCTGTGCCCTGTAAGTCCCACACCAAATTTTGCTATATTTATTGGTTACTATTGGCTGCTGTTCTTGAACTTTTCTTTCTTTTTTTTTTAGTTTTCTTAAACTGCCTCATGTAATGGATATAAATCATTTCTAAGCAAACTACAACCTTTCAGAGCAATCCCTGTTGACCTCTTCCCCCACACCCCACACTATGAGTTGATTATACTCTTTGAACGTTGGGAAGAGCGCAAGTGGCGTCGAATTATGGAAGGTGAGTAGCCACTGTATAGGTTTTTTAATGTAAAATTCAAATTTTCAAAAGAGTATTATAAAAAAAAGTGTTTGTCAGAATTATATATTAATTTTTACATATCCTTACCACCTGCTGGCTGGGAGGAGGGGGGAGGTTACCGGGTAGTTGTCAGTGGAGAGGGGAGGGATTTTTTTTGCTTATAAAATGTTATTGACTTGACTAAGCAAAATATAACTTGCATTGCTGGAATCCTTGCAAGACAGCAATTAATTTGAGTATAAAGATCTCATGGTTTACACAAGAGATAAAAAAATTCATAATTAACTTAGTACATTTGAGGACAGGTTGTGATAAGTGTAATGATTTTTCCATGACTTTTATAGCATTACTGTTTGACTTATAGAAATTGTGGAACATATCCTAATTTTCCCCCTTTGCCTCCCGAACCATTGAAGCTGGTGGACTATCGAGTCCCAGATTAGTGGGGTCCAACCTGCACTATATTTTACATGTTTTATTGATTTATACTAACTGTTTTTCTCTATGTAAATCAGCCCAAGAACCCCCCCAAATTCCTGACCAGACATGCATTCCCCTTCATTCATTGTTTCTTATGGGAAAATTAGTGTAGCATATTGCAATTTCGCTCATTACAAGGATTTTTAGGAACGAACCCTTGTATCAAATGGTGAAAACCCTGTGTGTATTTAGGTGATTTAATTTTATGTATTAGTTTAGGAGTTGTATTTTAGCTAGATTTACATATTGCATTAATTATTTAGGAAATCCACTTCCCCGTGACGATGAGTACTTCCAGCGTGTACCTAAGAGGCCTAGAGCAGCACAAAAATTTTCTCCGACACAGGTAAGTTTTCCTCTCTTGTGAGTTTACATTATTGTATTTCTTATTCATTTAATGTACTGCATAATCTTACATAATTTTCATGATTGATGATAAATATTATGGTTCTTATTTTCAAGGTTTTGTAAATACTAAACCTAAGACCCAAAATGGTGAAGAACATTGAGTCTGTCAGTACCTTGATTAGATGTTTGTTAATATTATGATACAAGTGTAAGTGGCATGATATGTGATGGGATATAATATCTGTTTACTTGGTATTGGCAGTGACACTCAGTTATTAATAGATTAGGCTTATGCTTTGCGTAAATTCATGAGCATACATGGCAGAAGTCATAGGTATGTGTATTTTTAAATGCTATTTCCACAAGTTTCATGATATTATTTTTCGTTATCAAATTCAGTCTGTAGCTGGATTGTCAGACTCCAGTGACTATATCTGTATCCATTAACTATGGTACACCATGATCTCTGTCTGTACTTGGCAGATAACAGGATATTTCTTAGCTGACATACCAAGAAATGTTCCTCATTTAATATTACAGAACAAGTAAGGCTCTTGACTGCAAAGACAGTTACTCATAATACAGTAAAATTCTAGGGGAGCTTAGATGGTGCTGATGATTTAAAATATACCCATATTTAAAAACTACATCCATACTGACACTATTATACTCGTTGTGGCTGTAGCATAAGGACCCATATTAACAGAAGGGTTAAAGCAGACTTATGCCAAAAGTTGCTTTCATATTTCTTTCTGTCTGGTCATTTCTGTCATCTTATTCTTCTTAATCAAATCCTTCCTGGACTAAGCTATTGTTACTATATTGTGGCTAACTGCTCACTTATATTTGCAGGTTCCTCCATGGAATTTATCTATACCTTTTAGAATTGCAATATTATCTTCTTGCTTTTCCTGTTTAAAAATATTACTTATGCAGTAAGGTAGTTGATAGTTAAATTCTTTAAAATCTCAACTTTTATAGTTGATTTCTTGTTCCTATATCTTTTTTTGCCAAATATTGTACATCCTGAAACAATAATATTCCTCTTAGCCGGAACAATTGGTGCAAAGCATTTCCAAGTATTGAGACAAATTTTCATATCCTAGAAAAATCACACATATACAGAATTTTCCTGGGCATTAGTGAATTTTTCTGCATCTAAACTACAAATTTGATACGGAGCGCTGCTGCTACGGAGGATTAACTGCAGTCAGACAGATACAGAGCTGTATTTATTTATGTAAACACTACTGTACACGTAAGAGTATATTGTAAATATAGTATTAATGAGATTTCGGTTAACAAATTACCTTCCATAAGATTCTTCACTTTGATTAACGAGCAATCCCTCGATTAACGAATTCCTTACGAGCGTCCCTCAACATGTTTTCGCTTGTGCACTAGCTGTCGTATTAGTCCGCCAATCGGTTCTAGGGCTTAAATTCCTTACTATATTAGTAAATATCAAGAAGTTTGTACTATTCAATAATTTTAAAAGTCTTATATTAAATTTTTTAGTCATTTTAACAATTATTTAACATAATTGAATACAGGGAAAGTAGTTTTTAGCGCGCCAAACAGCCTGTCAACACACCAAACAGACATCAGTCTCTGTGTCTTTTCAGTGGAGGTAACATCTTGCTTCAGACTCTCTTCAACATGAACGATTTTTTCCGTTTTTACAGTGAAATTATTGGTCATTTTGAAATTTATTTTACATATTGATGATATATAGCGCAGTGCAGTGTTGATTTAAAGAAAATATTCTTTATTTACAGCAATTAAACTTAAAATATCACGTGTTGAAATTGTTTTTGAATCCAGCATGGGTCCCAAGAAATCAAGAAAAGCGATTTCAATCCAGGTGAAACAGGAAATTATTAAGAAACATGAAGAAGGCATTAGAACAAATGTGCTTAGCAAAGAATATGGCATGTCGACATCAACTGTGTCGACAATTCTTGCACAGAAAGACAAATTCAAGGAAGTGAAAGTGAGAGACAAATCTACCAGAGTGTTTAAAGGTAGATTCCTAATAGCAGAAACAGAGAGGTTACTTCTCATTTGGATTAGGGAAAAACAAATGAAAGGTGATTCAGTTTCGACCGAATTTATTTGTGAAAGAGCCAGGGAGATCTACGAACATTTAAAGACAGATCAACCTGGTTCTTCAGGCATAGAATTTGAAGAGTTAAGGGCCAGCAAGGGCTGGTTCGAAAAATTTAAGAAAAGAAGTGACATTTTTAGTGTTGTTAGGCATGGTGAGGCTGCTAGTGCTGATAAGGAAGGAGCAGTAAAATTTTTAGTGGAGTTTAAAGAACTGATGGATGAAGAAAGTTATCTTCCACAGTAAGCGTTCAATGTGGACGAAACTGGGCTGTTCTGGAAAAAAATGCCCAAAAGGACATTCATCACCAGAGATGAAGCCTCTTTACCTGAGCATAAACCCATGAAAGACCATCTCACTCTATTGCTTGGTGCCAATGCTTCAGGGGATTTCCAACTGAAGCCTATGCTTGTCTACCACTCTGAGAACCCCAGGGTGTTCAGGCAACAAAAAGTGGTAAGAGGACGGCTTGGAGTTTATTGGAAGTCCAACTGTAAGGCATGGGTGACAAGACAGCTCTTTAATGAATGGGCTGTTGAGGTGTTTTGCCCTTCTGTGAAGAGCTACCTTTAAAGGCTCTTCTCCTTATGGATAATGCCCCTGGTCATGACCCTCAACTTACCAGCACTTTGGAGTCTCAATTTGACTGTCAAAATGTTGTTTTTGCCTCCCAACACTACATCAATCATACAGCCAATGGACCAGAATGTGATCAGCAACTTTAAGAAGCTGTACATGAAGAAAATGTTCAGGAGGTGTCATCAGGCAACTTCCACTGATCCTGAACTAACACTGACACAGTTCTGGAAGACACAATTTAACATCCTGGAGGCTGTAAAATTGATTGTGTCCTCATGGCAAGAAGTCTCCACTAGATCCCTCAATTCTGCATGGAAATTACTGTGACCATCAGTAGTCCATGATTTTGAGGGCTCTCAGGAAGAAGCAGAGTTGGACCAGGAGATTGTGTCCATTGGTCAGTCATTGGGCCTTGAAGTGGAGGAGGATGATGTAGAAGAGCTTGTGATGTCTCATGAGCAGGAACTTACTCCTGAAGACTTGCAGCAACTGGATGAGATGTTAGAGGCTGACAGTGGTGAGGAGGAAAAGGAAAGTGATGACCATATGTCAACTTCAGATTTGAAAGATGTTATTGACCACTGGGAGAAGTTCAGGAAACTGGCTTCAAGGCACCCAGATGTGGAAAAATCAGAACTAGCTTTGTGTAATGTTGAGGACACAGTGGCCTCCTTCAAACATCAGTTAATGATGAGGAGGAGAGATGCCCCACAAACAAAAATTGACAGTTTCTTCACTAAAAGGCAGTGGGAACAAGATGCTAGCCCTCAGCCTTCCACTTCAAGAAGGAGAGAGGATGTTCCTGCTGGAGAATCTGTCAGTCCAGAGGTTCCTGACATTTTCATGGAAGGTGACTCACTTTCCAAGAAGCAGTAAAATGCTTCACCTCCACTTCCTTCTCTTCTCCCTTCTCCTCCTCCACCTCCCACTTCAAATTCACATCAGCATCATCATCCAGGAGCCTTCTACATACACACCTCAAAGTAAGTGTACTTTACTACCTTTTTTGTTGACTTTAGGCAATTTTCGGTGAGCTGAAACCAATTACCCAAAACCCATTGAAACAATGGTTTTGGTTAATGAATTTTTCGGTTAACAAGCAACCTTCTGGAACGAATTGTGCTCGTTAACCGAGGGACCACTGTATACACTATACAGTAGTATATCCGTTAACCGGAATCCCTCAAACTCGGAACTCTCCGATAGCTGGAATTGTAATTTACTCAGAAAATCGTTCCCAAAGCCAGAATTTTCAGGAAAATTCCGCCTTTCGGAACGATTTGACGAGGGGCACATTTTCCAGAAAATCCCAAGAAAAATTTCCCGATACCCAGAAAATTCCAGGGATGGGCGAGTGTTTCCCGGGTGTGAGAGATGAAAATCAGGTGCATTCTCCTGAAATTCTGAGAAAATTTTTCTGGTAGCCAGAAAATTCCGGGGATGGGGGATATTTTCCGGCTTCGAGAGCTGATGTAATGGGTAATTTCTGAAATGTCTGAGAAGATTTTTCCGTTACCCGGAAAATTTCAGGGATGAGGGATTTTTTCCTGCTTTGAGAGAGTCGTCTCGTTATCTGGAAATCTCCCATTCCTGGAAGTGCTCTTCTACACCACTTGTTCCGGTTGACGGAGATATCACTGTGCTGTACTCCCCAGCAGAAACTGTCATCTTGAGCTTGTGATGCAGGCAGGCCAAATGATAATATGATACAGGATGGCCTGCCTTTGTCCTGTACCATCTACTGTAGCAGGTGTTACTGTCACTCTTCTCCTGCCATGAAGGAGGGGCTGTACACACACTGTATACCTTACATACACACCAGCACACAGTAGGCATTCACTGTCCACTCTGCTATGTACAGTACTGTACATACAGTACGTACTTTCACATTAATTGAGTGTACAGTACAGTATATATAACTGGAATCATTTTTTGTCTTAATACACTCTTAACAGTATTCTTGGTTGATTGTATCCTGGTTTAGTAATGTACATTACTGCGCAACACAGATTGTATGCAAAAACAGTTGTGAGTGAGCAAACAAGCTTGTACAATGACAGCTGACAACGAACTAAGTGTCATGATGCAAGAGTTTGAAGAGATAGACTGTCAATCATAGGCATCCCATGCACTCACGTGACGTTAGCAGCCAATCGTAGCGCAAAATGCACTCTCAGTCTACTCACCCATGACACGCTTGGCACATGTCAGCACATGATGCGATTGCTCAGAATTTTATTAAAATGCCCGGAACGTAGAGATTTTTCTTGTAATTTTATGGAATGCTAAAATGTTATTTTTTGGGTAGTGTAAAGTTTTGGGTTAACAGGTACATTACTGTATCGTGTGACCTGAAGAACCAACACCAAATCCTCTCATTAACCTGAAATCCAGCACATTACTTTTCATATTACTGTACATAAAATATAGGAAATGTCCATACTATTCTACTTGAGGGAAACGCTGAAATGATGGGTGTCTGTGTATGTTTGATATTGTTGGCACAGTACTTTGAATGAATAATTGTAAGTTTCACCACAATATTAGGCATTTTATAAAATATCTGGAAATTTTTTGATGATTACGGTAGTGAAATACAAATTTGTGTTCTTAAATTTGCGGGTACAGGTATCCCTCATTTAGCATTAATTTGCTGAACGTTATATCAAAATTCGGTTTAGTGATGGCGTGACTTACAGGGAAGAGGGAAAACTGGAAATTCTGTGCTTCAATTGTACATCTTAGCTGTCACAAATCTATGTTTACACTACCCGCGTACCTGAAAGTATGGTGTGAATTCTTTTGGAATGCCGACAATGTAATAAACCATCTCCCCCACGCATCAATTGGCGTGAGTGGCGAGCTAGTGGGCCGTGGCCCGACTGACTCGTGGAGTTGCCATTTGCGATATACTGTACAGGTGTACTCCGATAACTGATGCATTTAGGGACCGTGGAAAGTCGTTGGTTAGTGAATCAATAGTTATCGAAGCAATTAATCCCATAAAAATATAATATTCAGGAGGTTAGGGACTGGTCACCCCAAAAAACTGTCATCTACCTTTGATATATCTCTGTTGTTGTACACACTGTCAGGCAAGAAAATAAAGCAGACTTACTTAATAAGCATTAAATAAGGATTGTGAAACATAAATTGAGACTATTATTTGCCTGTGTTGAGGATGGTAGAGATGGTTTAGGGTGGCAAGTTCAAGTCTCTTCCAATCTTTGCTTGTTGAGGATGGTAGAGATGGTTTAGGGTGGCAAGTTCAAGTCTCTTCCAATCTTTGCTTGTTGAGGATGGTAGAGATGGTTCAGGGTGGCAAGGTCAAGTCTCTTCCAATCTTTGCTTGTTGAGGATGGTAGAGATGGTTTAGGGTGGCAAGTTCAAGTCTCTTCCAATCTTTGCTTGTTGAGGATGGTAGAGATGGTTCAGGGTGGCAAGGTCAAGTCTCTTCCAATCTTTGCTTGTTGAGGATGGTAGAGATGGTTCAGGGTGGCAAGTTCAAGTCTCTTCCAATCTTTGCTTGTTAAGGATGGTAGAGATGGTTTAGGGTGGCAAGTTCAAGTCTCTTCCAATCTTTGCTTGTTGAGGATGGTAGAGATGGTTCAGGGTGGCAAGGTCAAGTCTCTTCCAATCTTTGCTTATAATGCCTTATTGCATCACATAAAGCTTTCTCTAAGAGGGGCATCACAAGAGGAACTATCACAGGGGCGTTTAGGCATGATTGCATAACACATGAAGTCGGAAAAAATTTGAAAATCTGTCATGGTGGCTTAATAACATTTTATTAATGTACCGAATGTGGAAAATCATCAACCCTTTTTAATGCCTTCATGTTCCAGTTACATAAAATTAGGAAATATGAATGATAGTAATTGCCTGTTTGCTTCCTTGACCTGAACAATGGGAACGCATGTTCAATTTACCCTTCTAAATCTAGCATACAAAATAAATAATAATAATCTCTTTATTATGAAAAAATAATTATGGTGAAGTTAATATTAGTACAGTAGGATCTCATGTTTCACAACTAATTGGTACCGGTTTTAGCATCGCGAAAGTTAAAATTGCCAAGCTAATGACATTGAAATACTGTACATGTAAATAAGCCTAATCAGTTCTGCGGTGTCACCCAAACCCCCCTATAATGACCTACAACCCACCAAGAAAATGACATTACTGTAATGTATTCATACATATTATATTGTACATATAATCAATGACCTCACCAGCCAGGACTCGAACCCTTGACCTAATTAGGTCAAGGGTTCGAGTCCTGGCTGGTGAGGTCGTTGATTATATGTTCAAAGTCCGCGTGTTATATGGACTAAAAATGAAGAATTATATTGTACATAATTTTGATAACAATATTTATATACACTCATACTGTAGAATAACTTACCTTGGTGGAGTCAGTGAAATGCTTGACAGGGCTGGTTGATGGGTTCCCAGGCAGGGAGGGCTGGTTACTGCTTCCTCCCTGCTCCCTCTTCTACACCTCCTCTAACCTCAGCATCACATCCCTCAAAATCTTGAGGTAGCTCTTCCACCAGTAAGTCGCCCAGCACTTAAATATCATCATCAGTGGTGCCATCATCATCTCCTTAAGTGGTGTTTGCCAAAGCTGGGCCTTGCGCAGGTACCGAGTAATAAGGGCCTGCTGATGAGCATTAAAACAAGACATGTACAAGGCCTTCTATTCCTCCATAACCTTATCAAGGGCAGGGCAGATAAGGTTCTGAGGATGAGGCCTGGTATCGTATTCTTCTAGCTGTTCACTGAGACGTGCAATGTTTGTGAGCAACTCAGTCAGCTGCTGTGTTGTAGGTTCACCAGGCTTAACATTATCCTCTTGTGTTGGGTGCTGTTCTTCTTGTTCTTCATCCTCCTCCAACATTTCTTCAATTGTCGGTTGCTGCTGATGTTGACCAATGATTTCTTGCAAATCTTCAACATGAACATCTGAAAATCCCGGCGCTGCCTCGACTGTGTCCATTAGTGTTTCCACCACGGACTGCCTCTCCCTGCTTGCCTCGGTCTGCTCTGCCCCACTTACCTCGGAGATAGCGAACAAAGGCTTCCATGCCTTATGCCATGCCTCAACAATTCTGTCCACTGCATTTTTAATATTTTCTTTCTTCCTAAAGTCACAAACTGATAACACTTATGGTTGCGGGGTGGTGAGGTGCTAGGAGTCAGGTCGTCTACCATCTCCTCCTCCTGGTTAGGTGGTAGAGCCTGGTCACTGTCAGAGAGCTCTGCCTCGATTTGTTGTAACTCGACTAATGAGTCTGTTTGCTGACGAAAGTCTTTATAGAGTGACCAATAGTAGAACAGTTTAACATTACTGATGAATTCGTGGTCAAGTGGCTGCAGAAGCGATGTGGTGTTAGGAGGAAGAAAGATATCTTGTGCATTAGGGTGACTGAAGTCAATGTTCTTCTCCGGCAGTACTGGTGGGCGTCAGGAACAAAGTGCTTGTCAAACCAATCGGTGCATAAAGACGTTGTAACCCAAGCTTTCTTATTAGACATCCAATAAACATTGAGCTGCGACATATTGGGATGACGGTAAGCTCTAGGACGGGCAGCACAGTTAACAACCAGGGGTTTCATCAAGAAATCTCCACTTGCATTAGCTGTGAATAAAACTGTAATCCTGTCCTTTGATGTCTTTCATCCTTGGCAATGAAAGTGGTCGTAGGTGAGCGCTTCCAGAAAATGCCAGTTTCTTCACAATTGAAGATATGATCTCGGCAATAACCACCCTCTTTCACAAGAGCTTGAAAGACAGGTAGATATTTTTCTGCTGCTATGACATCAGCCGATGCACTCTCCCCATGGTACTGGGCAAACTTGACTTCATAATGCTTCTTAAAGGCAACCAACCAACCAACAGAAGCATTGAAAGGTGGTGGAGAGTTAACGCGTTTCTTCTGTGCAACAGCTGCGTAATAAACACTCGCTTGATGCCTTATCTGTGGCCCAGACAGATTGCCTTGCTCATGGTTTCTTCTTTCCACCCACTTGTGATGGTAATGTTTTGTGATAACACGCAGTAGGTTTCGTTGTGAAAAATCGGAGAACGTCCTGTTACTAGAAAATCTTTAGAATACATTCACAGAAGCAGTTACGGCTTCCTTGTTCTTCTTAAGGGAACGTATGGTTGATTCGGGGCAGTTGAACCTGTGCATGATTTCACAGGTACGAGCACCACTTTTGATCATTTCAAGCATCTCTCGTTTCATTTCAAGGATGTACAGTAGAACCTCGATTAACTGACTTTCGGGTTAACCGTCAATCCCAAACCCCCATTTTTTTTTTTTTAACGGGGATTAGCCCACCCGGGCACAGGTCACTGACCCACATCGGGGCCTGGGGGGCGACAATGTAATAATATTAATATTGATAATAATAATAATAATAATAATAATAATAATAATAATAATAATAATAATAATAATAATAATAATACAGAACCATAAAGAAATGCAAAAATGAAAAAAATAAAGAGTGAGAAACAATGTACCTGTATGTATGTTGTGTTGTCAATAGTAAGAGAAACAATTGAGACCCTGCAATTGAGTGTAAATGAGGCAGAAAGTCAGATCAGCAACCTGGGACTTGGTCACAATTTTTGTGATGCCATATGTTCTTTGACTTTTCCATTTTTTATTCACGGTTTCTGTGCTGGTACATATTTATTTTCTAAAGTGGTTAATGTCTTAAAGCAAATTCTATTGAAATATGAATGGCAAATGAAAAAAAAATGAATAGAAGGACTTAAATGAGGTAGGTTAGGGAAAGGTATTTTGAAAATGTATGTTTTATTTCCGTAGACTTTATGTACTATTAACCGACCTTTTGGATTATCTGTCGGCCCCTTCCCCCCATATGTGGTCGGTTAATCGAGGTTTTACTGTATTTCTTCTTCTTGACCCCCTTACGGTAGTCATGCTTGGCTTGGGGCTTTCCTTCTTGACCTTCTTTACTGCCATCATTACCACCAGAACCGCTCCCGACATTTATATTACACACTTCACTCATCGTTAATACACAAGAATCACTAATACAAGAATCGCTAATACACAAGAATCGTTAATACACAAGAATCGCTATTGCACAAGAATCATTAATATACAAGAATCGCTAATGCACAAGAATCGTTAATAGTTAAACAAGAATCTCGCAAAACATTTGCACAATGAGTTATATAATCCAAGGTCACTGCACCACTCCCTCATTCAAACTAACTGTCGTAAACAAAAAAATGCTCGGCAGGTCGACGGATAACAAATGACCGTGACAATGCTTGCTGCCCACTCTCCAATGACTCGCAAAACTTGTAATGAAAATCACTATTCTTGAGAGGCTGGAAATTTTAGAAGTGAGCGAAACATATGAATTGCAAATCTAAAATTCGCTAAACTTGAGATCCTACTGTATATGATTTCATGTTTTATTACTACAGTAGACTCTTGTCATTTACGATGGATAGGTTCCAAGAAATGGTGCAAATTGGCAAAACTGCGAATAGCAACTTACATAATACCTTAAGTCACAATACTGAACTTACATTTGTATGTGGAAGTCTGGAGCTTGATGAAGTGGTGCACTGTACATAGGGAGACACCTGGTTACACAAGCATAGGTGGATCATCAGGATTACTGGTGGAAGAGTGGTGAATCAGTGGTGGTCAGTGGAGAGGCTGGTGGTAGAGTGGTGCGTGGCTGGGAGGCAGGTGCTGAGATGGTGGGTGGCTGGGAAGAGGAGGGTGGAGCGGCAGCAGTAGTAGTTGGTTCTTTCTTGAAAAACATGGTGATTGGTAGTTGTTTCCTCTTGGTTTTGAGTTCTTTAAACATTTCCTGATAGGGAAACAATACCTGGCTGATTCCTCGGACCATCTTAAGGATGTGTTCCATTGAAGGGTCATGGTCAACAATGAGTCATTCACCATCTTTACCTGACAAAATAGTTCACCAAAATTTTCCAAGCTCTAACCTTTTAGTTGTAATTCCATAATGTCTTCTTCTTCATCTTCCTTGGCATTTTTTACCAACTCTTCCAAATACTCTTCTGTAAGTTCCTCTCCATGCCCATCAGCCAGCTCTTCCACATCTTTAGCAGCCATGTCCACAAACCCTCACCACCCAAATCACGTGCAACACTCACAATGTCATTCACATCCTTTACTATGGACGGAAATTCCTTAAAGTTAATCACACACTCAGGCCATAAGGTTCGCCAACAAGTATTCACTGTCTCTGGTTTGAGTTCATTGAATACTTTACTGATGTTGGTAATGCAGTCCGCAATGCTTTACTCCTTCCAACACTTGCCAACTTCAGGGTCAGGGTCTTCATCCATGGCACTACGGATATGACCAAAAGAGCGGCGTGTATAATATGCCTTTGAGATACATTTAAATCAATTAAACTATAATTTGCTGTTTGAAAATTCACAATGTCTTCTGGTACCTAACCTGCTAATCCACAAATTATCGACACTTTACTGTATTTCCATAACTATGGTCTACAGCAGGGGTCTGCAACCCCTATTTTTCCAGAAAGGGGTATGTATGCAGCTGGCTGAGTGACGTCAAAAATTTGTACTGCTCGAAAACCATTTCATATTTCCATATTTTGTATTGCTAAAAGTAATGTTCCCTAATTTCTTTACAGAATATTTAACTAGGCTACTGGCTAGTGCTATTATTTTAATGCAGAATAAGTGTATGCTGAAAATGAAGGCTATGTTTATTATTAAATATCGGTGATGTTTATAAAAAAAAATTGACAATAGAGTCCTGCATTTTTTCACATTCTGTATGAAAGATTGTATGTCCATCTAACAATAAAAAAAATGAAGAAAATTATGTATGTCTAGCTCTGTGATAAGTCCTGCACACATCAGAAATGTTTATTCCTTTTATGTTTTTGACATAATAATAATAATTTCTTTTATTTTAATATTTTTTTTTGGCACATTCTGTACGAAAGATTGCGTGTGCATGTAACAAAGTTATACTATGATAAATTCCGAGACCACATCCATACCGAGTTACATGAAATTCCGAGTTATCAAATGGTGTTGGCTTGAGCTTGTAATGCAGACAGGCCAAATGGTGATATGTGGCCTGCCTTTGTCCTGTACCATCTTCTGTAGCAGTTGTCGCTAATTGTGACTTGTCTCCCTCCATGAAGGAGAGATTGTGCACACTTTGTACTATACAGGTAAACATCAATTTACAATCTCACTATTTACGATAATATGCTTTAACGGTGGTAATATTTTAAGGCCACTTCCCTATTTATAATAAGAAAAAATGCATTAATGATGGCCATCATCCGTCCAACCTCACTGACGCGCGGAATACTGTACAGGTATCCCTTGTTTAACAATTGGGATGCATTCCTGAAAAATTGATCGTTAATGCAAAATGATTGTTAAAGTAGGTATAACAAGAAATAATCTTCTAAACGAGGGATAACGGGGAATAATATTTGTGGAGATGGCACATAATTGTATAGCAGTCTCCAACTTGCCACCCAATAGCACTCTGAGTGGAAGAGGCTGAGTTTTGAGCTATGTTATTGTTCAACACATAATTTTGGATAGGTACTGTACCGTATATGTAATTTTATTTTATTTTATTTTATTTTTTTACTCTGTTACGTGCACACACAATTGTTCATACAGAATGTGTAGAAAAAAAAGGTTACTGTATCATAGTCAAAACCATAAAGATAATAAATATTTCTTACGTCCAATGGAGCTAGTGTGCAGATTGTGGGAGGGGGAATGGTGGGGGGAGACGACTAAAGCCTCCCCTTACATGTATGTTGGACTGGCTGGGAACGTATCCTATAGAACCCCATTTTATAACGAACTCAATTACAATATTTCGATTTGCGATTGGGTTTTCAGGAACATAACCCCATCGTAAATCAAGGTTTACCTGTACATACACCCACTACACAGTAGCATACACTGCCCACTGCTATGAAGGTGGAGGTGGGGTGGGGGATTAGTGGGTCTTATTATTGACCCAACCTGATTCAATCTGAGGTCACCCTTTGTATGTACAGTAAGTCCTCGTTTAACGTTGCCCCCTATAACGTTGTTTCGTTATAACGTCACCACTCTTTAGATACCCATGATTCCGACGTCCCGACCAATTCGTTATAATGTAGTCACTGACTACTTTGTATGGCGTATCACCCTCTGTCATCTTGGCGCGCTACGCTCTCTCAAGCGTCACAGCGTCCCCAGTCTTTATTGGGCTTCCATAGCGTACGTGCGTGCTATGTGTTTTTGCTATAAATACTGTACTGTAACCATTCAAAATGGCTTCCAAGCGGCCATCAAGTGTTAGTGATGCTAGTGTTGTGAAGAAGCAATGCAAGACCATTAGCCTTGCTACCAAAATGGAGGTTTTAAACCCACCACACAGTCGCTCCACCTCTGCCCATCAGTGAGTACAATACAAAATGATTTAGTTTATTTATCTTTTTGGATGTTTAATATATATTTTCTATAAAAATTCCATTGAATTTACGTATATGTAATGTATTTTATGGGGCAAAGGGAGGCTGGGGAGCGTAACTAGTGTATTTTATTTATTTCTTACGGGGAAAATTTATTTCGTTAACGTTATGCTTTTCAAGAACGTAACCACGACGTTAAGCGAAGACTTCTATATAGTATACGTAACCGTAATCACTTTTTATGTCTTAACACTGTAGTCTTGGCTGATTGTGAACTGGTATAGTAATATACAGTACAGTGGTCCCTCAGTTAACGAACGCCGTGGTTGACAAAATTTCGGTTAACGAATTACCTTCCATAAGAATCTTCAATTCGGTTAACGAAAAAAATTTGTTTCACGAAATCCTTACGAAAATCACATTTTGTTTTGAACATCAGCTGATAAGCTGAGGAGGTACTCAGCCAATTCAGTTATCTCTTCTATGTTTACATTCAAACTAATCACTATCTTATAAGAATTCCAGCAATGCAAATTAAATTCACCCCGGTCACTTCTATTAAATTTTATAAGCAAAAATCAAAAACTCAATCTAAAGGACATAAACTAACAATTAAATACTTCACACCACAGGTGCCAACTGTCAAACATGTCACTCACCCCTCCCTCCCTACCTCCCACCTTCCTGAGAAACGTTTGGGTAAAAAGACTAGGTTTACAGGTTTAAAAATAAATAATACCTCAGACTAAAGTTAGGATAATATAATTTGCATTGCTGAAATCCTTGCAAGACAGGGAATAATTTGAATATAAACATCATATATTTTGCACGAGATAAAATTAATCACCTGTATCATATTACAGTAGTGATTTAAGAGTTCTAGTGTATATGTACGATATATATAGTGATTTAAGGGCGATTTTAGGGGAATTTTAGGAGTGTTTCTGACTTTATGCATTTTGGCTTTACTTTGTATATACTTTTCTGTGAGCTGGAACCAATTACCCAATATCCCATTGAAACAATGGTTTCGGTTAACGAACGACCTTCTGGAACGAATTGTGTTCTTTAACCGAGGGACCACTGTTCTGTACAACACAAATTACAGTATGTGCAAAAACAGCAGCGAGCAACGAACAACCTTGCACAGTGGCAGCAGAATATGAACTAAGTGTGCAAGCCTACAGCCTAAGTTGCCCAAACAGCTAGCCCATCCACGCGCCCGGCACATGGAGATGCATCGGAGCATGATGCAATTTCTCAGAACTCGAAAAAAAATTTCCCATGTCCAGAACGGAGAGATTTTCATGTAATTTTTCTGGAAAACGCACATGATTTATCACTCGGAAACACGTTCTCATGCTCAGAGTGGAGAGAGTTTTACCGCAATTTTCCGGATCGCTCAAAATTCATTCCTGCTATTGAAGAGTCCCTTGGACCAGGGATTCTGGTTAACAGGGAGAATATTGTATGTTAGAATGAACTTAGATATATGATCAAATGTGTTTTTAACTGTTAGTGACCTCACACAACATTTTTTCAATGCAGGAGGAAAAGGTTTGCAAATGGGGGTAAGGGGAATGTGGTTTATTGTTAATGCATTGATTTACATGAAAAATAGTCAATGTTGTAAACAGTTTCATATTTGTGTTGACTTTTAGTTTACTAGTGAACTTTCTGATTTATAATTCCTTGTAAGTACAGGTACCATATCTCCCACATTTAAATTTATTTTTATGAGACGTAAATGTTCTCTTCTAGATAATATCTCAGATAGGCTTGCATTTGAGCGGTCACTCGCCTTTTAGATATTTCTCAAGTAACCACCACATTGAAAAGATTGAAAATGTCTATTTTACATTTCAAACTGACAAAAATGCCTTTGATTTGAAAAAAGAAATGGTGAGAATGTTTTTGGATAAATTATATTATCTAAGGTGTTGGTGAACCTTCGTGACTTGTAAACTCGTGTGATGTGTCTAAAGTAGCCAGGACATTGATATGTTTTGTGGACTGTCCTAATTTGGTCTGTCTTTCTCAATGCTATCTTCATTATACTGTATATGAATATTGTTTTATATATTTTATTAAAAGATATAGGTATTACTATAGATTAAGTTTCTCATGAAAGCATGTGGTTAAATTTTTTTTAAGTGGTAATCTAGTATACAGTACAGCATTGCATATGCATTGGCAGATTTGGAGGGGGCTGATCCCCTCCCTTACCAACTTCATTTACATGTATTAATACTGTATTCATTTTCTTACTAGGTTAGAAGAACAGAATCATTTAGACAACTCTAACGACTCTTAAAAGTGCTGCTTCATTGAATGATGGAGTTCATAGGTTTTGAAATTGTTCTTGAAGTCAGTCAGTCAGTCACATTACTGACCTCTTTTTCAAAATACAGTGGTCCCTCGGTTAACGAACGGTTCGATTAACAAAATTTCGGTTAACGAATTAACTCCCATAATGATTTTCAGTTCGATTAACGAACAAAACTTTGATTAACGAAATCCTTACGACAAACACGTTTTGTTGTGCGCATCAGCTAATCGGCTAGTCCGCCAATACAGTAATTGGTTCTATGTTGACATTTGTTTCCAGTGAAGTAAATATCAAGAAAGTTGGTCTCTTGAATATTTCTGCATTTTTATATTAAAATTATTGGTCATTCTGAAATTTATTTAACATATTGATAATATAGACAGTACAGGGAACAGTTTGTGTGTGCCAATCAGCTGATTGAATCACCCAACAACACTTCTCAATTTAACTTTGTTTACAATGGAGTGAATATCGATTTTGTTGGTCTCTTGAATATTTTTGCATTTTTACATTAAAATTATTGGTCATTCTGAAATTAGTCAACATACCTGTACAGGTATTGATAATATACAGTGCAGAAATTATTATGAAACATGAGGAAGGCATTAGAACCAATGTATTCTGTAAAGAATATGGCGTAACATCATCGACTGCCACTACAATCAGCTGTTTGATATGTAAACAAAGCTGCCGGTAATACGACATACACACCTCAAAGTTAGTTAAAATACAGTATTCTATTGTTTTTTATGTATTATTGTATAGTATTCTGTATTTAGTTTAAATTTAATGTTTTGTTAATTCTATTACTGGTATATTACAGTACTTTGTATGTACTTTTTCTGTGAGTTGGAACCAATTACACAATATTCCATTGAAATAATAGATTCGTTAACAAAATTTTCGGTTAACGAACGACTGGAACGAATTGTGTTCGTTAACCGAGGGACCACTGTACTGTAATAATGTATCTTTTTGCAGGGGTCATTGTTATTTAGCCATATTCATGGTGCACTGATCAATTTCTATGATGCGCATACTGTACTATCGATGATAAAAAAATGGTGGCCATTTGGTAATTTATTATTTTTTGGTTAGCCTAATACCACTGATCAGCGTTCCTTTTTAACTGCATGGCCTCTCATCATTCATTCAAGTGCCACACACCTAGTAGTTCTTCCATTTACACGAATTTTCATTGATGGTGACATCTTAGTAGTGAACCTTATTCTTTATCCCCTGATTTTGTTTTCTTTTTATTTCTTGTATATCTATGGTAACTTTAAAACAAATATATTATAATACACAGTACAGTATATAGGTATTTTGTTTCTAGCTGCAGTGCACATCTGTGCATTACCTTGACATTGATGCACATAATAAAATTTATTCTGCACTATGATGTTAGTTTAGGTTCAAATATGTTATAAATTATGCTCGAAATATTAGTATGTTTAACCAGGCCATCATTTTATATATATATATATATATATATATATATATATATATATATATATATATATATATATATATATATATATATATATATATATATATATATATATATATATATATATATATTATCATAATGTCATTGCAATTTGGTCAGATGCCATAATGCAGATACTTGTAACTCTTACCAAAATATATTTACTCTCATTGAGACTTGAAACTTTTGCTTTCTGCTATTTCACATTTCAATATTGTTTTCATTAGTATAGAAAGCTGAAATTATTGTCTTTAGTTTGTATACTGTATCCATACATGGTTAATAATTTTTCAGAGAGTTTGTTATCCATTGTAAAGTTAGAGTTTCTTTTATACAGTACAGTAGTATATTCCAACTACTTCTAAAAGTTAAGTATTGTGTAGTTGATGGGAAATTAAACTCAAGACAAGTGGAATGAAGCAAATTTACTTTTAAGTTCAAAAAAGGTTTTGCTTTGTTTGAAGTTGCCAGTTATTTTACTTCCAGTGTTTATTGTATATTTTGTGATAAGTAGAAGTGTACTATAATTCTCTTTCTAAGAATTTGGTTCCAAATGGCAGTCAAACCTTTTATTTGGGATCTCGCATGTCATGGACATTAGTGGTGAAATCCATCCAATCTACCCTACAGCAGTCTGCAAATAATAGTCAGAGGACGTTGGAGGACAATGAAGGTGCCTTGCAGAAGAAAATGAAGGACAAATAATGGTAAAGGCAAGATGGTTTGCAATACAGTTTCTTATGTTCTAATAGTGGTTTTCTTCATAAGTAACCCAGGGGGGTTTGTTGTATCAGCTATTACATTAGTTGGCAATAAAAGAGGAATAGAAATAATACATTGTTAGCATTTTTTACCTCAGAACTGATCATTCTGAAAGGAATAAGACTAGTAAATAAATATAATCTTGTACATACACAGTAGAACCTCTCAGTATCTCACTTTGTATGTTCACAATTCGGTAAAATGTTCACTAAATTTAAATGTGACTAAATATATCCAGTGGGGCATAAAACCTTTTCTCAGTGTGGGCTAACCATTAACATTGGGTCATGCGAGGTATCGGTATCATTTTAAACACTGTTGGTGACAGATCAAATGAGGTTCATGATATATGTCACTGGTAGTGAGAGGGGGATGTCATTATGATATTTACTGCCCTATGTTCCTTGGGTATCCATCAACACTTAAGACCATTGGTGATAGATCAAAGGAGGTCATAACATGTCAACAGCAGTGAATGGAGGTACCGTGGGGGCAAGGGGTGATATGTTGCCCCTTGCCCTTTCTGCCATGAATATGTGATGTGGTTCACTGCACCCTATACACTATTAAATTTTAGGGTTAACATTGGCTTAAGCTCTATTAACACTTTAGCGTGGCCGATAACGAATATTTTGTCATCCAAAATCTCCTATTAGCGTTCCAATGACGAAAATTTCATCGATTTAAAGAACTCGCTAAAAATCTATTTTTCGCTTGATTTTCGTGGTTCAATTCTCAAAATGCACACCATTGTCTGTCCATTCTTGTCTCACAACTATAGTGGACATGAGGTATCGGGATAACCACCCTGTGGGCCTGCAAGCACCACTGTGCTCCAAGGATTTGCAACGCCCCAGAAACTACCTGCTCCTTCATGATATTTACTCGCATTTTTGCATGTTGGTGTTAGAGCAATCATTTGTGGAGAAATACACATTTAACCCTTTGCGCATGAGATAAGTTTTAAGTTTTCCAGTTCCATGATAACATCTCTGAGGCCCCCAGGGCAGGTGAGACAGCGCACGATGAATATTTTTTGTTGTTGCTTTATCAATCCCCCGGTTTCACCCCCCCCGGGTTTCACCCCCTCCCCATATATCTTTGGCTTTGTAACTGATTGCTCTTTAACATAAGCCAAAAAAAAGTATAGAGCTATTTTGTGTCACTTAATAAACATCAGAGAAAATACAACCTCACAACCTACCAGCTCAAAATTATCTGAGCCAACTTTTTGAGTACAATACACTGCTAGAAGCAGAATTTTATGAGCGCTCCACTGCAGTAATCAGATTTCTGATATAACAAATAGTTTTTATAAAATAACAAACAAATTATTCTCATATGGTAAAATAATTTTTGTTTTATCTTTTTCGATTATTTTTGTGCCTATGTTTTATATCGATATAAATTATATTGCATCTTGTAGCCAACACTATAATGAAGGGAATGTTTCTGATAAAATTTAATGTAAGTCTAGAAAATCATCCTCTTTCAGACATTTTTTTTTTAGACATTGTCAATATAGCCTGATACGGTAACGGTTTTCGAAAACTAAAACTTTCTCTGTAAATATGAAAAAATATTACATTACACAACCATCACTTCACTTCTCTATGGGCCTTGCGAGTTGTCAATTAGTTTATTTGATAAACTTATTTGCTACTATGATGCATCAAATTTGACACATTTCTGTTGAAAACTTAATTTTTGGCATCACCGTGAAGTTGGTCTTATCATGACTATGACGCCAATCGCGTCATCATGTGTGAGAGGGTTAAAAAATTAAATGCTCTTCGATGGAAAATCATGTCGGAAACAAAAAAGAAATGCAAACAATTATGCCATGATTGTCGTCAGCTGAGCATGCCGTGCCCAATTTGGATGGTGGCGGAATGTGCCCCATGGGGCCCCGAAAGTGTTAAGACCTGTACTGAAGTTGCTGATAAGTTAAATGAAGTCACTGACCAGTGTCAATGCCAATGACCAAGAGCACCACTGGGAAAAAGTGATTGCCTCTTAACTCCTCCCTGTTATACATGTGCTGTTCACTACCTGCCATGCCTTGGGTGCTAACATTGACTTCAGCACTTGTAAGACTATATATTACAGCTTACAAATGGTCAACAGTCCTGCATATTTGCCTGCTATATCTATGTCTGAGTGAGAATGAAAGATTGACAAAATAACTCCACTATCTAGGGCAGCCATCATTTTAGTATAGGTGCTCCTGTAATTAAGAACGTTCAACTTACAAGCTTTCAGAGATACAAACATTATCACTGAGGGGGGTTACCTGCCAGAACAGGTGTTTAATGTGGATGAGACTGGATTATTTTGAAGAAAATTACAGATAAAACAAACATTACCTAAGAGAAGAAGAGCGAGCCAGGTTTTAAGGCTGTATTAAAGGGGATAGCTGTACTAAATATCCGTAATCTTTTCATTTTTTACAATATGTTTGGTATCTACAAGAGTAAAGTTGGACTTACAAACATGCCTCAGGAACGTAACTCGTTTGTAAGTAGAGGAGCACCTGTATTGGTATTTGCTGTTTTATATCATTTCTGTATTTCCTCCTTGCATCTTGTCATAGTTACCTGTGTTTGTGCTGTTATATCATTATAATGACTTCATTGTCTGGGGAGTTAAGGTAGAGGATTCCTCACCCACAAACCACATCATTATGAAAGCCAGTCACCCATATGGCTGTGACTCACCCTCATCTCTTCAACATTGACAGCATCACTCTCATGGCTTGTCACTTTTCTATACTGTACTTTCAAATATGAATGGGAAATTGTGGCCTATTTTGATTTATCCTGAAATTGTGAATAAAAGCTGCAGTCACACTGGAAATCTATTGTTAACTGTACTTGAAAAGTTTCAGCAGGGACACACGGACAAGAACGTAGCAGCAAAGTATGATGCATCACTGTGTACAGTAATCTCTCCATTAGCTTGAATCTTCGCTCCCCGGAACTCTCCAATAGCCTTGAAAATTTTTTAACGTTCCGAGAAATTCCCAGAAATATCTCTGAATTCTGGGTATTTGAACGAATTTCCGAGGATTGCATCATACACATTTCTAGAAAATTACAAGAAGATTCCAAGAAAGTCTCTCCATTCCGGACATGGAAACGAATTTCCGAGAGATTGCATCGTGGGTGCCGGGTGCGTGAATGGGTATGCTCAGAGGGTTTATGAGCTACGGTTAGCCACTACTGTCATGTGACTGCATGGGATGCCTTTGGAGCAAAAAAGATCCTTGGCATCCACCCTGCTTTGGGTGCCTGGGGATGCTTTGCCACACGCGGCTAACTCGTGGTCCCATTGACTGTTTGATGACACTTGGTGGAGTGCCCCAGTCTTGGAGATCTTCGTCATAAGCACCTCTCCAGGTGCCGAGATGGAGACAAGTCTAACCGTTTCTCTTTGGTGCTGGGGGAAGGAGTGGGTAGTGTGGGAGGGTACGTCCTCTCCTTCATGGAGGAAGCTGACCTTCTTTCCAAGCTTCGAGTTTTATCTATTAATGTTTTAATGTTATTATGAAATTTCTATGCTATTTTTTATTTTTTTACCTTGCATTACAGTATTTGTTTTTAGCTTTCTAAGCTTTTAGTTTAATTCGGCGACATATGACGTAAGCTGTAATTACCAGAATCATTTAATCCTCAAAATTTAGCACATGATACTCATAATTCTTTGTCTCATGTCCATTGTACACGCTTGTTCACTCGCTGATGTTTTCACATTCAATCTGTGTTGTGCAGTATCGTACCATCATATAATCAGCCAAGAATACCGTCATAGCAGTGTTAAGATGTAAAAAGTGAGAACAGTTATGTATTCTGTACTGTACTGTACATAGCGGAGTGGACAATGTATGCTGACTGTAGACAAGTGTGTAGATGGTGTATGTACAGTATGCAGTGTGCGTACAATCCCTCTTTCATGGAAGAAGAGAAGAGTGACAGCAACATCTGCTACAGGAGAGAGATGGTACAGGACAAAGGCAGGCCATCCTGTATCACTATATTACCATTTGGCCTGCCTGCATCACAAGCTCAGGATGACAGTATCTGCTGGTGAGTACAGTATTCAGTACGGGAGTATACTGTATTTTGTTTATTACAATATATTGTACTGTACATGTACAGTAGTGTTTGAATAAATAAATACAGCTCTGTGTCTGTCTGTGCGAGATGTGTAGTTCTGTGGATGAAAAAAAAACATGTCTCCATACCTAGAACCACTGTGCACCAATTATTCCAGCTAATGGAGAGATCACTACTGTACATGTAGTATTAAGAAAACCACCAACACACTGACCATGTTATATTATTGTTTGGTACTGTACCTGTATTTGGAACATAATTTGCTTGTGTTGTAAGCATAAAATATAATGTGCCGGTACAGTTTATAAAATGTATGCCATAATTTGTGAAGTTCTGCTACTTCTCTGATTGTGGGACATGAAGTTATGGAAAAAAGAAGAATTTTGCACGTCTGTCAATCTCAAGGGTGTGTTAAAGACGAGTTAGTATTCTTTTTAAAAAAAACTTCACCAGACCCTATTGTACATGCATATAGTATATTATTCATGTACTTATATAAAAAAAATTCACTTATGATAGATAATAGTGTTGCTTTTGTTTGCTTAAGCCAAAATTTTTTTTTTTTTTTATAAATTACCTTTAACCCATGAAAGGCAGCGGACATCAAATGATATTTAGGTTTTTCACAGTATTGTTTGGGTACGCTTGTGGCTGTGTTGTTGTGTGACCACTATGAGGACACTGGTGGCTCACTCCATAGCCCCCAAAAAACATGTACTCCCAGTTCAACTCATGATTTCTTCAAGAAATTATTATTTCTCATATTTATTGACTAAATATGAATTTGTAGAAAAAGATTCAGCTTCCTAATGGTGCAAAAAAAAATAAATAAATGAATAAATAAAAAATCTCAATTAGGGCACATTTTACATTTGAACATTATCTTCGCAATTTGCTCTTATTTTCTATTTAGCGATATGTACCCCATCCTGGGCAGCCAGCACATACAAATACAGTGGTCCCTTGGTTAACGAGCACAATTCGTTCCAGAAGGTTGCTCGTTAACCGAAAAATTTGTTAACCGAAACCATTGTTTCAATGGGTGTTTGGGTAATTGGCTCCAGCTCACCAAAAATTGCCTAAAATCAACAAAAAAGGTAGTAAAGTACACTTACTTTGAGGTGTGTATGTAGAAGGCTCCTGGATGATGATGATGGGAATTAGAATGGGGGTGGAGGAGAAGGGAGAAGAGAAGGCATTGGGGTGGAAGAGAAGTCACCCATGGTGCCATTTCACCCATAAAATTTTAGTTCACTTGGTGTAATTCAAGATTATTTTCTTTAAATCAACACTGCACTGCATCTTATAGTGTCAATGTGTAAAATATATTTCAAAATGACCAATAATTTGACTGGAACACAGAAAAAAAGCATTTATGTTGAAGAGAGTCTGAAGCAAGATGTTACCTCCACTGAAAAGACAC
This sequence comes from Homarus americanus, assembly GCF_018991925.1. Classification (NCBI taxonomy): domain Eukaryota; kingdom Metazoa; phylum Arthropoda; class Malacostraca; order Decapoda; family Nephropidae; genus Homarus; species Homarus americanus. Next base: position 685,820 of record NW_024723340.1, read on the forward strand.
AGAGACTGATGCCTGCTTGGTGTGTTGACAGGCTGTTTGGCGTGCTAAAAACTAGTTTCCTTGTACTTAAATTATGTTAAATAATTGTTAAAATGACTAAAAAATTTGATATAAGACTTTTAAAATTATTGAATAGTACAAACTTCTTGATATTTACTAAAATAGTAAGGAATTTAAGCCCTGGAACCGATTACTGTATTGGCAGACTAATACGACAGCTAGTGTGCAAGCGAAAACATGCGGAGAGGCGCTCGTAAGGAATTCGTTAATCGAGGGAATGCTCGTTAACCGAAGTTAAGAATCTTATGGAAGGTAATTCGTTAACCGAAATTTCGTTAACCGAGGCGCTCGTTAACCGAGGGATCACTGTATACGTACCCTTTAAGGGTTAATAGATTAATTAATAAAAGATGTATGGTTTGTGAATATTTTAAAGTTGTATTACTAAAATGAACTCCAGTGATGATTAAGAGGGACCATACAGTGTTTGTATATGCAAATGGATAATTTCATAGTTTTCTCTACAAGTACAGGTTACCTTTAAAAAATTCTGTACACCCTCTTCTCGTTTTATGCAGGGGTTACGTTCTTGAAAATCACCGCTTAATTCAAAAACGCATAAATTAAACAATTTTCTCATAAGAATACATGTAAATGGTACAGGTTGGGGGAACCATCATATACCGTACTGGGTACGAACAGTGCTCTCAGTTAAACCAAGTACGCGGCCAACCTCCGACACACGCTCTCCTCTCTGAAGGCGGGAGATCACATTTAAGTTCACGTCCATTGCGATTGTTTTTCGTGCCTCTTTAGCTTTAGGTGCCCCAGAGAGGCAGATGGACATTTTCCAGACATGCTCAATGGGGAAAACAGCGTTTAACACTAAAAAGGTACATGATAAACACACAATGCAAATGAGAGCACAGAGAAAAGGTAGTGCTGGTGTGAACTGAGAAAGCAATACATTGGAAGCTTGTTGGACATCGTATTCGAGTAGTAATAATCTTTATTATTACATGATTATAATAATTATTATTATTATTATTATTATTATTATTATTAAAATCGTTGATGTTGATATGACTGCGACTTTATAATAATAATTTACAAGCACCTCACCAGGCATTACATGCGACTCCACTGCCAGGCGACCAGGTGAATACGTGTGGCAAATTTAAACTGTCTTGAGTGCGTTATTTAAAAAATAGGTGCGCGTAAATTACCTTTTGGTATTAATTGAACAATCGCGTTATTCCAAAAACGCTTAAATCAAACGTGCGTAAAATGCGAGTTACAGTACTGTACGTATATATAAAATCCAGTAGTTTAGTAAAATACATTCGTATAATTACATATGCAAGTTCTTGATAATTGTAGGTTTTTCAATGAAGTGAAGTCTGTTGTAATACAGGACAACGTACAATATAGCACATCTCAGAGGAATGATTTTTCCTGATGTAAGTGTGTAAGGCGTCCTTGTTTATTTCACCAATTTGTGAACTTTAAGGTTCAGTCCGTATATGGCGGCGTATAAGTCGACCCCCCTTTTCAAGCAAAAAAATTTGGTCATAGAGGTATACCTACCATATAAGTCGACTCCCCAACTCCAGCAGCTGTCCAGTGTTGTGAAGGACCAAGTCAACCATCAACACACATACATAAACAGGTAAACAGTCAAACAAGCCACTCTATACATGATGTCACACACAACGTCATTAGTGACTGACCCAACAATCACAACAACACTGAACTCAGTTGACTTCCTGCTCATTCCACCACAGTCCATACACAGCCATCACTAACAAAAGGTGTTTAAATAAAACTACTGAGTAAAACTTTATTTCATCCATAATATAAATAGAGCAATTATATTAAAGGTAAATATGAAGGTTGTAATACGAAATACTCTCACTTACGGTCATGATTTTAGAGGTCATCATTTTATATCCATCGTATAAGTCGACCCCCAACTTTGGACATTAAATATTTGGCTTCAAAGGTCGACTTATACTCTGCCGTATACGGTAGTTCTGCATGATTTTTTGCAGTGCAAATGTACCTTATGTGTGCTACAGTGATAGGTGTGGATGTAACAGTGTTCCAGTTTGATGCTATTACGATGTGTTACCTCAGACTATCAATCAGTACCTTCCTCATATCAGAGGGTTGGCAACCACAGTCCTCCACTCTAATGTCTCTGCCTCCTACCCTCACCTTTGCCCATTAATATTTCTGGTATTGTCCCCTCATCCCTAATTTTATTATCAAAGTACCCCTATAGTACTGCATCCCATTTTTCTTTTTCTGTACATCTTAGGTATTTCTCTTGAAGTGATTGCTAACTTTTGTACTTCATTTGTTTTCCTGCCAGTATAATTTATTCATAAAATTTGCCTGTAATAACGACATTTCTGGTGTCTGCTGAAAGAGTCCACACTTCTCACCCATACAACAGTATAGCCTTTCAACATAATTTTTCTAAAATTGAAGTTAATGATACTTTTCATTCGGTCTTTTAGGTTATTAAATGCTGTGTTTGCTTGACCTATTCTTATGATTTCTTTCACACATCTGCCATCACAGCCTAATGTTATATACTTCCGAAATACAAAAAAAATTCTACAAGTTTTAGTTCCCTGTTGCTTACCAATATTTTTTTTAGATTTATTTCCAGTTTGAAAGCAACCATTAGTTTCGTCTTTGCAGCATTAACTCTTAGCCCACATTTTTCACCTTTTACAGTACAGTACACTAATCTGTTAACCAGTTTTTGTAATGCCTCTTCACTATCCATGATAAGAGCAATATCGTGTGCATAGTATATATTTAATATTACTTTACCATTACCTTTTACTGTATGCCTTCATTGTCACTTATAACTTCTCTCATTAAAGATTCTAAGTATATATTAAACACTATTAGAAATAGAATACAGCTTTGTGATACTCCCTGTCTAACTGTGAAGCAATTAGTAAGTTCATTATTTACTAACGCTGCAGCCTTCTTTTTTTCCACGACCTCTATAATGAATCGGCTGCTTGTGCAATTAATCAGGCCGTTCACATATATTTATTATTTAGGTTTAAGTAACGAAACCCAAACGGTAGTTCCTTTTTTTATTATAAAAGGGTTGTATATATATATTTCCTGAGTGTAGATCGACCGTAAGTCCCACTGTATAGGAGTGAATGAGAAAGGGACGGCGTTTATGTATTATAAACGTTAGGTCACGTCCTTACGATATAAGTTGTTGTGAGCGACTGAAGAGTGAGGGCCTCGCTGTGCGGGCTTACAGATATGCTGACTACGGGTCACTCCCTCCTGGGAGAGTTGCCCGCTCACGTGTACAACTCATGTCATACTCATAGACAGTGGAAAGTTACAGGGTGGTGAATCTGAATATAATATCAGATGTATTGACCCATTTATATAATATGTTCTGTTGATGAGACAGGGGCCCATTACAATAAGTCTACTGTGTTTTACCTTATCAAAAGCTTTTTCAAAATCAGCAAAGCAGATACTGTATACAATTTCTTTGGACCTCTAAAGACCTTTCACTCAAAATTCTCAAACCAAATATAGCTTCTCTAGTTCCTTTTCCCTTTCTAAATCTATTTTTATCTTCAGATAATTCACTGTCTATTCTAAATTTTTTCTACTTTAAATTATGTTTCTAAACTTGGTAGGCTCATTGTTCTAAACTGGGTACACTAAGGCTTCTGGCTTTTTAGATAATAATACAGATATTGATTTTTTTTAAAAGACTGGAAAGGTCTCCTTTGAAGTATAGTGGATTAAGTATTTTAGTCAAACTTTTGATCCCATTCTTGTCTATTTGTATTATAAATTCTGCTGAAGCTGATCAACCACAGAAGCTTTATCATTTTTCATTTAACTCACAGCTGCCTCAACATCTGATAAAAGAATTAGTAGTTTGATCTTTATTTCCTTTTCGTTCCTTGCCTCCTCTCTGTCCTTATCATCAGAGCGATCCTGAGGGGGTGGCGAGCCTGGGCAGCCGCCCCGAGCCTCGCGCTTCCAGGGGCCTTGCACTCTCCCGGTTAGTAATTATACAGGTCGAATGCAACACACAAACTAATATGAGAAGTCTGTACTGATTAGAAGCATTTTAGTGAAAGACTAAAATCTCAGGAGTCATCAAATGAACACTTGTTCAACCTTAACCAAATGGATGGAACTGAAAAGAAGGTTGTGTTCAATGAATACAATACAGTAAGTAATATCTCCATTAGCCAGAATCCCTCAAATCCGGAACTCTCCTATAGTTGGAATTAAAATTTTCTTTGAAAATTGTTTCCAAAGCCAGAATTTTCTGGAATATTTCAGCTTTGGGAACAATTTTCTGAGGGGCACATTTTCTGGAAAATCTCAGAAAAAATTTTCCCAATACAGTGGTCCCTCGGTTAACAAACGCCTCGGTTAACGAATTACCTTCCATAAGAATCTTCATTTCGGCTAACGAAAAAAATTTGGCTAACGAAATTCTTACGAAAATGTTTCGACATGCTTTGGCTTGCTCACCATCTGGAAGATTAGTCCGCTAATGCAGAAATCGGTTCTAGGGCTTACATTCGTTAAAATTGGAGTAAATATCAAGAAGGTTGTACAGGTACTATTCAATAATTTTTCAAGTTTTATATTAAATTTTTTAGTAATTTTAACACTTATTTAACATAATTGCAGTACAGGGAACTAGTTTTTGGTGTGCCCATCAGCCACTTCACTCACCCACCAATGCCTCAGTTTGTATCTGTTCAGTGGAGGAAACATCTTGCTTGTGGGTCTCTTGAACACACAGTATTTTTACATTTTTGCGGTACAATTATTGGTCATTCTGAAATTTATTTAACATATTAACAATGTATAGTGCAGTGCAGTGTTGATTTAAAGAAAATAATCTTGAATTACACCGAGTGAACTTAAAATTTTATGGGTGAAATGACGGCATGAAGCATGGGGTGATTTCTCTTCCACCCCCACTTCCTTCTCTTCTCCCTTCTCCTCCACCCCACTTCTAATTCCCATCATCATCAACCAGGAGCCTTCTACATACACACCTCAAAGTAAGTGTACTTTACTGCATTTTTTTTTACTTTGTATGTAATTTTCTGTGAGCTGGAACCAATTACCCAAAATCCCATTGAAACAATGGTTTCGGTTAACGAACGACTTTCTGGAACGAATTGTGTTCGTTAACCGAGGGACCACTGTACAAATAAATACACGTAATGAGAAAATTCTCTCACAAATAATCATAAAAAAAAATATTAAAAATGTTGAGTCTACCCTCAAGTCTACTCGGTGCTTTATTAATAACAAAGCACAGAATGGAGTTCAGGGTCGACTCAACATTTTTAATAAAAAATTTGATTATTTGTGAGAGGATTTTCTCATTATTTATTTGTATCACACACATATACAATACAGGTAAAGGAAATTACTGTCTTTAGAACGAATGGCTCCCTGTCCTGGCCACGAAAATGCCAGTTACTTTAAAACTACCTGTTCCCTTAGACATTCTTGGATACATCCAGAGTGTCATCCGTGAATAATAAAGGACCGCGAAATAAAAAATCGCGAATTATCCAGGCGTACTGTACTGTACTGTACAGAGATGCTTGGTGTATTGTTCAAACTATGTATTTGCAATTATCATCTTGTTTTCTTTACAGAAGTCAATTGCTCTGCCTTCTTCTGTGTTTCCATCCTCTTACAATGTCTCACTTTAAAAAGCTGGTTTTCCGGCATCTTTGTGGTGTAGATTAATACAGTATAACCTTTTTCTTCTATATTTACAATTTCTTTTCGTTCTCTCTCCCCCCCCCAGCTCCGTTGTGGGTCGTTTGACCTGTGCCCAGGCAGGCTAATTCCCGTAAAAAAAAAAAAAATTCTTTCATTTCTTATTACCCAATCCATGCTGCCCTACTTCTGTTGTTTCTTTCCCAACTTTTGTGTTAAAATCGCCCATTATAAACAGACATTCAATAAACTTCATGGTGTCTTTTGCTTTCTTCAAATCTTCATAACATTTTTATAAGACTTCAACTTCACTATCATTTGTTGGTGCATAAACCTGTACTTTACCAAGTCATGGGTTTATCATTAAAATTTACAAAAAAAAAAACTCTGACACTACCCAATATCCCTTTTCATTACTGCTCAACTAATGGTTTACAAGAATATCAACACCTCTCTCATGCTTTTCACCACCTGAATATATGAAGTAAAAAGTTTCACTGCTAATGCTTTTTGAACCTATCCATCTTACTTCACTTAATCCCAGAATGTCCCACTGCAGTCTTTTCATTTCCCTATAAACATTTATATACTTACCACCCTCATATAATTTCCTCACATTCCATGTTCCAATATTGGTTTTGTGCTTGTTCATTATTAAACTGTCCGTAGTTGTGTTAATGTCCAAGGCTTTCTTTTGTTCGGACAATACTTGCTAACTCGGCACACTGCCTGCAAGCACAGGAGGCAACGCAGTTTGGCCTCAAGGTGACGACGATTCAAAAGAAATGCCCAAAAATCTTTTATTGTGTCTGTCCATGGTTATTCAAGGGCAACAGATGAAGTTAACAAGAATGGATGCCCTAAGCCTTTTCTCATCAGGAGACTAATTAACCCTTTTGCTGCCATTTCCTCACTTACCATTTTATTATGGCAACTGCCAAATGATTTTATTCAGCTAGAGTAACCTCTTGCAGCCAATGGGTTAAAAGGAGAAAAAGTTGGAAATGAACTATGGGGTGTAGAGGTCATTCAAACTGCACTTTGGTAAAGAACCAACTCATCACCTATAAATATTTTGTGTGTTTTGCGATAGTCCATTTTCAATCTCCTCATTTGAGGTTACAAAATGGGAACTTTATACCCACATCCCAGATATTTGAAAGTGGGTCGTTCAAGCCGCCACTCTATGACAAGGGAATGAAAATTCGGCCACTAGATGAAGTTGTACCTTATGGGGGATCTCAGACTATCAATACGCTTTATTTTGGTTATTTGGGTCTTGGGGTGTTCACTTCACAACATGTCCTCATGTTAGATGGTATAATTTTTCATGATATGTCAAATTCGGCTGCTACAGTTTTTTCTGGCTGTGGCAGAATTGCATTTCAAATTGTTCTGTAATATTTTGAAATTTTGAGTTTTGATAACACAAGCTATTTAATCCATTTTATAAATTACTGAAGGTGATGGGCTATTACAGTCATTTAAGGCTGTAACAGCAAAATTCAGCAGATTATTTATTTTGTCATTTCAAACTGTAACAGTTTCAATTTCGGACTGTTACAGCCTCATGTTACTGTGCGGTTCATTCAGATGCTGCTGCTATATAATCATGGTTTTTACAGTGTCATTTCAGGTTGTGACAGAACTCCACATGCGGATGATTATTACGTCTAATGTTACATGACATAGCGTATGCAAAATTAGAAAAAATCTTCCACAATATATAGTAACAACATTGCATGTTATTTTAGTTGTAACAATATTTTGTTTCAGGCTCTTACCATGCTTGTTTGAGGCTGTAACATTTCTTAATTTGACTGAAACTGCTCCAATTTTGTGCTGTTCCAGTATTGTTACACCTAACAGCAAGTGCGGTACAGTGGTTTAAAAAATGCATTACTCATGTAAACCATGAAACACAGTTTTTCATAATAAACTTATTGTTCCATTTTTTTTTCGAGGATAATATTGAGGTCTTGGGTAAAGAAGCTCAACATTGTAAATGTTATTCATCACTGTGGCAACCATTCCAGATTTACACAGTGCTTTTTGCTGTGTTGATTTATAAACAATAATAAAACTTTTAAGTGTTAATGTTACATTACAAAAACAGTGTTGGGTGCAGTGCATTTTTTTTAAGTAAGTAGAATAATATCTTGGAATACTGGATATCAGATAATGTAAGTTACATTAACTCTTTGCAGCTTATGTAAAATGATTCTTGCCAGAACACTGAGCTCTACATTGATAGGATTTGTTCTTTTCTTTTCAGTCATTTCCTATTTAAAGATTAAAGCCATGGGGTAGAATGCTTTTTCACTGCATCTATTAGAACTGCATAAGATTTAATGGATTCTCTCCTTTTATTTAAGTATTTAACTGTGCTTATTCAAGAAAAAAATATTAATTATTTCATGAATTTATTGAAAATTATATATTCTTACAAATTTAATTTCTTTAGAGAGAAAATGTTATCATTGTATTTGAAGCACCAGATGAGGGTTAAATGTAATGAAAGGCAGGACATTATTCTCCTTCGAGTAGTCTTTTACTTTGTCAGCAAAACTGTAATAGATATTTTAAAAGGATCAAATATTTTCTCTTGTTAGATGGAACCTGAGAATGTTGGATATGGTGAATGGAAATCTGTACCACATGAGAAGCAGGACAACCGCCGTCAGGGCAACCAGAGATATCATCCATACCCCCAGCAGCGAGGTCACTACAATGAAGATTTTAAACAGGATTTTGATGAGTCATATCAAGAGCTTGGTCACATTCGAGATTATAACCATGCTCCTCTACGTGGGCCCAACCAAGATCGTGGTTTCATTCGAGAATATAACCATGTTTCTGAACAAGGATCTAACCAAAATTATGGACAAGGTTCCCGCCAAGATTTTGGACAAGGGCCCCGCCAAGATTATGATCGACGTTCCAACCAGGATTTTGGACAACCGTCTAACCAGGATTATGGACGACTGTCTAACCAGGATTACGGACAACCAACTAGCCAGGATTATGGACACGGGTTAAATGAAGGTCGTGGACTAGAATTTGAGAGCAGTCGTAGAGTGGGGTTCGAGGAAAGTCGTGGGCTAGGATTTGACAGAGATCATGGTCTAGGACTTGAAGGTTGGGGACTAGACTTTGAGGAAAGTCGTGAGCGACGGCTTGTTGAAGACCATGGACACTGGTTTGATAAAAGTCATAGGATAGGATTTCATGAAGGTCGTGGATTAGGGTATGTCAGAAATCGTGAACCAAGGTTTAATGAAGGTCGTACACGAGATCATGGACAAGAGTCCAGCCAGAGTTATTCACAAGGATATGGTCATCATTACAAGCAAGGCTATAATGAATCTCGAAGGCAAAATTACAGGGAAGACAATTATTACCGATATTGAACTCTGGTTTAGTGTTTTTGTAAATGGCTCTGAGAAAATGTTGGTCAAGAAAATCAACTGTAAATGCTGATCCTGCTGATGTTCAAATATATCTTCAGTTACATTGTAAATATTTTATTACAATAAAAAAAAACTAATGTAGGTGCACACACAATGAAATTCTCGTGTGATTCCATAATTAATATCACATAAAAATGTATCATACAAGTAATACTGTAATGTACTGTACTCTACAGCAAAATGAGAGTAGCAGCTTGTAGTATCAGTGTGTAAGAAATATGAAGATGTCGGTCACTTAAATCTTAACTTTGTGTTGCATAGTAAATAAATTCAATTTTTATTGATAACCAAAAAAAAAAAAGGTCATTTTAATTCTTCAACATGTAAACAAGGACTCTTGAGTTGCATAATGAAATTTGCTTGACAAGTTTACACCACCAGTAGATGATAATATTTACAGGTTCATAATGAAAATGCATATATTTTCTCCACTCTTTCAAGCATTTTTATCCTATTATGTAGGCTGGCTACAACCAAAGAGAAACATCAACAATACACAGACTGCCATTCTTTAAGTATAATAGATGTGTTTTGCATAAGAACAACTAAAAAAGGTAATTACAGGTGCTCCTCTACTTAAGAACGTTCAACTTACAAACTTTCAGAGATACAATCATCACTACTGAGGGGGGTTACCTGTCAGAACACTTGTTTAATGTGGATGAGACTGGATTATTTTGAAGAAAATTCCAGATAGAACAAACATTACCTAAGAGGAGAAAAGTGAGCCAGGTTTTAAAGCTGTATTAAAGGGTATAGCTGTACTAAATATCCATAATCTTTTAATTTTTTACAATATGTTTGGTATCTACAAGAGTAAAGTTGGACTTACAAACAAGCCTCAGGAACGTAACTCGTTCGTAAGTAGAGGAGCACCTGTACTGTATTGTACTCAGAAAAACCTGTCATAGTTTACATCAAATAATGATATTACATACTTGGTCAACAGAGAACAAAGGGGTAATTGAGCAAAGTTTTTAGTACAGTACTATACTATTAAATGTAATAACCACAAGTCTTTTACTGTCTTTGTGAATAGTATTTAATATGACCATCTCAGTTTATGAGGAATATTACAGTCCACTGGTGTAAAGTTGATGAACCATTTTTAAGATACAGTACTTTGGTCTACCATCAATCTCATACAGTACTTTAACCTGAACAGCCTGAGGCATATGCTGTAATGTGAAGTATCATTTGAAATAAGGTACAGTACAGTAAACTCACCTTTCATTTCCCGAGTGATGGTAATTGAATGGTAAAATAACACCTAATTTACAATATTTCTAATAGTGTACAATACACAGGTATATAATATTTATTACCTTTGCTGCTGGCCGTTCAGGCTAAAGTTTTGGTTGGGTAACAAGCCAAAATGATTTATTTTAAATGTAAGTGTAAAACCACCATAGTGTTTATGCAAGGAAAGTACATATTTTTATTTTTTCATCATTGTTTTCAGTTCACACATTACCCAGGTAAGTGCTGCATTTTTACACATGTCTTGCTGTTGCCTCTGTGCATATGGTACACTTATATTTGAAGGCACCTTGAGGAAAACAAAGTGACACTGATTTACTCTGAAAAATTCATTGAGGCCAGACATTAATGTAACCGAGTGAATCATAAGTGCATATAAGCCATATGTTTTTATACATGTTGAGCATCAGTGAACTGGATCTTGAGTTAGCATTTGCCATGACTAGGCATTCACACAAGAGGTAACTTGAGGTAATTTCATTCAGATCTTGTAATGTAAACTCTTAATCCATATTTTTTGCAAAGTTTAAGAATTTATAATTAACATTTAAGAAACTATTTTTTTTCCTAAAATTCTAGCCTGCTGAGGGTGTAGGCGGAACTCTGAGGAAATGCCAAGTAATTGCAATATCATTAAGGTTTCATTGCAATAAATTTGAGGTATTTCCAACTTTTATTACTAACCCAAAACTTTGATTATAACTGTTATAAATACCAGTTTCCTATATCTCTTAAGTAATAATCTGAAGTAAAAACCAATCTGACATGTGGTGAAATGCCCCCTTTAGTTACTTAAAACTAATATAAAAAGTTTTCTAATAAATGAGTCGGGTTTTGTCCCAGCATCCAAGCATTCAGTTAACAAGAAAAGGCTCCTGTTAATTTCCATGCAATGTTTTTCCCCAGGGAAAATGTTCCAATCTGCATGGTAGTTGATCAGCCTCCACCACAGCAGGATTTAATTATTCCAATACAGGCAGTCCTGAAGTTAAAAACAGCTGCGCTTACGAACAGAATCCCAATGCAGTACTGTACTGTAACTAAAATTCCATTTTTGTTACTGTTATTTTATATTGTTTAACATCACTTTATTTACAGTAGTCTTAATATAATTGTTGTTTTGTATGGGCAGGGTTGTGCTTTAACCTAACCTATGGAATTAAACCGTATGTATTCCAGCTTACGAACAGATTGACTTATGAATAGGGTCCAGGAATGTAACCTGTTAATAATGCAGGGACTGCCTGTACTGTATTAATGTTCTATATTATTATTATTAATTTAAAAAAAAAAATTCAAAAAAAAGGGGCATTACTTTTAAATAGGCAAAGAAAAGTTTCAACAGAACTGAATTTTCCATCTATAGGAGCCTTACCTATACCAACAATACCATTAATTGGAGGGTTTATTGCATATAAAAATGGGTATTATTACATGGCCTAATTAGGTTTATTTTATTGAAACGAAGACAAAAAAGTTTTCATTCCTTATGATATTTTGAAAATTTTCTAAGGACTTTTTTATTATTAAAAACAAAGTGTGCTTTGTTTTTTATTTAGTTCTTTATGAAACACATATATAAATCTTATGTTGAAAAGAACAAACTAATTGGCAATTTATTTGCAGGTACCTCAAACTTACAGCTCACATGGTGCTGAGCCTTGAGTCTTTAACTGCTGCTCTGGACAAAAATATTGTTCAGTGTAATACTCCTCAAACTGTACCCTGGTGTTCATGAGTTGTCATTTGAAGAATTGTTGCACATATCAGCACTATTTAATTCCTTCAATCATGGTAAGCTTGAAGTGTGGTGATGGCAAGAGGAATGCCTTTCAAAACTTGTGTGGAAGAATTTGTAATTAGCACAGAAACATAGTCTCCTGGTTGGATTTTTCTTGTGCATCTGATATCTTTGTCTTCTACTTCAACATCTGGGAAGATTACCTGTTCAACAAATATAGTGTATGAGTAAACAATTTAAATTTTGCTGACAAACTTACTTTTCTTCATGTGGTAATATTTAGCATACTCTTGAGGAAAAAAATTCTATTCACTGAAATAAACTAGAGGGTTATATTTGCAGAAACAAGAGGCTTTTCTTTATAAGAAATGTCTCAGGCTGGGATCTGATAAGATTTCTAGAGTGCTTAATCTTTTTAAAGGCTAAGGTTTTGATCCTAGACCTTCGGATGAAAGATGAAGTATCCCCACTAAACATGAATATAAAAGGAATACTACATTCTTTCTTGAGATATAGCATTTTCAAAATCAGCCATTTGTAGTCTTTCACAAATTAACACTTGGGGTTTTTATAAGCAAATTTGCATACGATCTAAACTATCACTTTAGGGTTTTTATACACCCTTTGTGGTTCAACAGCACAGGACGTAACTTTGAACCACATTTTCCAACATTTTCTCGTGGCTTGTACTAATTCCTCGTTCATCACAGTGATTTCATTTATTGTCAGTGTTGTGATAGTTTTGAACCATGTTGGCGAAGGTGGAGGAGTGGGAAAATGCAAAAAGAAATTGCACCACATGGTGACAGTGTGGTGCCTCCTGAGGAGAGGCCTCTCCCAGTGTCCCTGGCCCTTCTAGTGCAAGTACTGTAATAGTTTGTCTGGCACTTCAACAAGCAGTTCTAGTGTGAAAGGAACTACCCGGCATGTCGTTGTGGTTAGAGGGAAAGTGTTGCCTATGTGGTATCTCAGCCATCGTAACATGACTTGCCTCGTGACCACTCATCTTACTCACAAGTGCTCACTACCAGTCCTCCCACTAAAACTAGATTTAGTCACCTTGTTCAGGCTAAGTACGGCACTGTGGGGCACGGTGGAGGAGGGGAAAGAGCAGAAGGGGTGAGAACATCAAGTGCTCCAAAATCTAACATGTAAGTAAAGTAATTCATTTATTTTCATAAAAAAGTGGATGTAATATTTGTATACATCACATTTAACCAATAATTTACAGTTATTATTTAATATGAAATTCGAAAATAATAAGCATTTGTAAACACATTAGAATATGTATAATTTTTTAAAAATATAGAAGCTATGAGTGAGGAACATATGCATTTGGGACCTTGAGTGGCAGCCATGCACTACAATTTGTGTTGATCTCGTGCCTACGTATAGATTTAATCATTTTACTGTGATTACCCATATAAAATATTTGTAGAAAATGAATTTACAATGCTAATGTATCAAATGCTACCTTTTTATCTCCAATAGTAAGCTTGTTATGACTCAAAATGTACAATGATCTTTTGCGCTCGGAGGGAAAAAAATTAATAATCTGTACTGTACTTGGTCTGAGCGTGCTCGCCAGAACACACAATTTACAACACTTACCAAATGAAATATAAATTTTTTCACATGAAATAACGAAGGTAGAAAGTGATGTACAGTACAGTATAAACATTTTCATTATGAGTAAAGAAATTTTTTTTTTTCTACTCAGACTTACGTATAGAAATAATTATTTTATCGTGACTAATTAAATAAACCTGTTTGTAGATAATTTATTTACATTGCATAATGCAACAAACCCCAAATTTTTATCTCAAATAGCAAACTTGTTATGACTCATTACGTACAATTATCTCTTGTAGTGCAGTCAAGTGAGGCGCTACGCGTCAGAAGGGGGTGCTAGCAAAATTCGAAAACCACCATAACACATTGACACTTATATAGTACTAACCATTGGACTAATAAAAAGAAAAAATATTTAAACATAATGGTGGAAACTAAAATGAGTGAAAAAAAATTCTAAAATTCTTGATACTGTATTCCATTTTTTATGAGCCTTATTATTACTCATATCCATTTTTTTCAAAATCATTAATATTTTTTATTTTATTTTTTGTGTGTGGAAAAGAGAAACCAATTATATACAGAATGTACAGTAAAGTAGGTTGTTTTATGCAAAAGAAATGAACCAAAAAATATACTGAAAGAAAAAAAAATATCGTGCGGCTCTTCCATCAAAAAGATAGGTGTGGCTATTCCGTCACAAGAAGGCCACTACTTACTCCATTCACTGGAAGGAGGGATGTTATTAATAAAGTGGTGCTAAAGATTGTAATAGAAAATTTCATATCTTACCCTTGTGTTGCCATCATTTCTCCCAACAAGATCCAGATTTGATCGCTTACTGGCTCCCTCCACTAATATCAGTTGCTGCTGCCCAACCTGTTGGTAATAAAAAAAAGCACCATATATTCCCTATTGTCATTTCAACTTTGTGATCATAAATGCAAAAAATTAGCAATACTTTACAGTACCACACAGTGTTAGTTTCCCCCACTATTAAACTAGTAACGGTACAGTAATAAGATGGATAAACTAGTAGTAGATATTTCTTATAAAATCTCACTAATTTACATCACACACACACACAGCTTTTAAATAAATAAAAATTAAGTAATTATTACATATTTCATGAACTAATATTTTATGCACATGATCACACATGTAAGTTGATAAAAATAACCACGTGTTTGTGCTCAATATAATGCTTTCAGAGCCAGAATGGTACACATAATAATATTAATAAAAACTTATTCAGAGTCCGCTGTCTGGTCTTTACTGTAATAATTGAATAAGCCTAAAAAAAAAAAAAAACTCACCTGCATTCTATTAATCTTAGCAACTTCAGTACGGAACAACCCACACATTCTTTGTAATCGGTCGAGTTTGACTGAGTGAGGAACATCATCCACTAGTTTACGGTGTGCTGGTGTCTTTTCACGGAGACTGAAAAGAGTAATTAAGAATACAGATATACAGGGGTATAGACAATCTGCAAATTGATTCCGATAAGTATGTTTGTTATTTTTTTGGGGGGTATGTATGAATAAATGAGGGGAAATATGCATCACTATGTAAAACCTGTTTAAGATTTAGTTGTATGAGATGTATTACTCGTGTATTTCATTAAAAATCTATCTTGGCAAATCCATAATTCATATGCTGCATACTCATTCTTTTTACATTTTCAAGCTTTTTTCCAGCTTTAAGCAGGCCAGCAGGGTGGTTGAAAACAAAAGCACATACAGGTACATCTTTCCCCTCCACTTATCATTCATTCATTTTTACAGCTGTAAAAGATAAGAGTTCAGCTACATTTCTCCCCTTCCACACCAAGGACCAAAATTTTTTTTAAAAACAATACAGTCTACCTACTGTACTGGACAAATATTAACAACAAATATGATTTCCAAGGTATCAAAGTTCAGAACTTCAATACTGTATACAGTAGAAAACCAGTTATCCAGGCAAATGGTAGATTCAACTAACCAAAATGAAATAATACAAATTTAAAATCCCCAAAATCAGCTAGAATCGTAAGTTTGAATGCCGCACATAACAGGGATGAGCTGCTATATTTATTACTATGATAAACAATAAAAGCGATACACAGCATAAAGCTACAATAACACATATTTTATATACAAAAAATAGTTCCTTCCACACTCCAACCATCCTCTCGGCGAGTCAGGGCAACGCCACACAATTCAGGCAGTCACTCAACTGACTCACAGACGTGTGACTGCCACGATGGCTGTGTGTATGTCGTGATGTCACATCGTGAGGAAGTGCAGCCACACAGTTATAGTCCAGTAATGCACATTCACTTCCCACATATGCTCTTCATTTTTCTTATTTTACAGTTTTATATTATATTTTTATTTCTGAGCCACATTAGAAAATTGGAATGATTTTTCCTCAACTTTTATAGTTTCATTACAAGTAACAATATAAGAGGCAGCTGGGCTGGCGAGTCGGTGATGTAGTTATAGCCAAGGTCTTGGCTATAACTACCTCCACACACGTTTACTTCTCACACATACATACCCATGCTCGCCATTTTTCTTGTTTTACAGTTTTATATTATACAGTAAACAATGTGTATTTGCTCGAAACAAGGCTAATAAAGTACTTGGGTTCATACAAAGGAGTGTTAGTTACAAGACTAGTGAGGTCATCCTAAAACTACAGTATATCTTGCACTTGTGAGACCTCACTTGGATAACGCAGTTCAATTCTGGTCACCGTATTACAGAATGGATATAGAATCAGAATCCTTGGAAAGAATTCAGAGGAGAATGATAAGACTAATCTCAGGCATTAGGAACCTTGAGTACAAAGACAGGTTAAAGCATCTTAATTTGCACTCCCTCAAGAGACGTAGGGTGAGGGCGATATGATAGAGATGTATAAATGGAAGTCAGGGCTGAACAAAGGGGACATTACAAAGGTACTCAAACTATCCAACCAGGAGCGAACTCGTAACAATGGTTTTAAATTAGACAAATTTAGATTTAGGCGCGAAATAGGTAAACATTGGTTTGGAAATAAGAGTAGTGGACGAGTGGAACAAGTTACCAAATATCATCATTAACTCGAATATGCTGGATAGCTTCAAACATAGGTTGGATGGATATATGAGCAATAGGGGTTGGGTGAAATTGGGACTGCCCAGTATGGACCAATAGGCCCGCTGCAGTTTCCTCCATTCTTGTGTTCTTGTGAGCCATCCCTGTTATTAAATCAAAATTTCCGCTAAATTGAGCTCTCAGTCAACTAAGTATACACTGGAGTAACCTTAGCTTTCATCTTTATTCAAGACATCTTCAGAGGCAACTGAATTTACAGGGATGGAATGTCAGGTCATCTTTTCTTGGGTGGGGGATTAGTGGGTCTCATGACCTGAAGATGTCTTGAATAAACACAAAAGCGAAAGTATTTTGGGGGGAGACCTGACCTGATGCAATGTCAGGTGGAGGTAGGGTAGGGGATTAGTGGTCTCATATTACTGACCTTCTGATGGAATGTCAGGTCACCCTTTCTTGGGTGGGGGTTTAGTGAGTTTCATGACCTGAAGTTGTCTTGAATAAACAGAAACCTGAAGTATTTTTAGGGAGATTGTGATAAGTCTAAGTATAAATGAGCAAAGTTGTTTCACTTCAACATAACATTACATAACATTTCAAAATATGGAGTGAGAAAGCAGAAAGGTGCGAGTGATTAGAGAGATGAAGTGGAAAGGAGCGTTGCCAAGCGCTCCTCAACAGCTGATATTTAACGCGCTACCATGCAGTCACACGGATGACTGGAGCCGGTGGGAGGGGAACCTTTGGGGGGAGGGGGTCTGTGCGATCAGTTTTCTCCCCTCCTTCCTCACTCAAGCGTGGCTAATTGTGATAAGGAAACACCACCAGTCTCTATGTACAGAACTAAACAAAGAATTTATTGGAAATACTCTGTAACATTCGATACCATAATATCCTGGCCACTGGGGTTAGTTATACAGACTTTTCCCTGTGATAAAGCCATAATTTTGAGTAACATTACTGTACTCACGTACTCAAATGTACTAAGCTAAAGTTTTAAAACATTTATTTCTTGTGTAAACTATGAGATGTTATACTCAAATTAATCGCTATCTTACAAGGATTCCAGCAATGCAAGTTATATTCTGCTAAATCAAGTCAGTGACATTTTATAAGAGAAAATTTTAAGCTTAAAACAACTTCATCCTCTAAAATCATTACCACCTGCTGGCTGGGAGGAGGGGTGTTGACAGCCAGGAGGGGAGGTTACCAGGTAGTTGTCAGTGGAGAGGGGATGGGTCAGGGACTCAGGAAAAAATTATACAAGACAGGGAGTTTAAGTTTTTTACTTAAATGTGGGCAATAGGTTTGGTAGAGGGGATGGAATGTATCCCTTTATTTTCCATTGAAATATAGCCCCTAAAAGCCAATTTTGCTATGTCAAAATTCGCCAGGAACACATCTGTCAGCATTTGCGAGAAATGGCTGTATTTATTTGAATGAAATGGCTCGTGTAAGTTTTGAAAACAGTTAACACTGGTTGGAAGTCTTGGTTCTAAGAATGCTCAAGTCACTCTCAGAACGGAGATTCTGACCCATTTTAACGTATTTTAGAGAGTACGTAATACAGAATGGAGAAAGAAATAATGGTGTCTTCTTATGGTAGAAACAATATTGCCATAAAAATATATACAGTATGAACGGTAACACAAACTTTGTTCACATTTCCCACCAATTACTACTACAAATCCAAAACTATTACTTTCATTATTTATCTACTGTGGTGAGTTTCTCGTAAACATTTTTCAAAACAAAAGGACAGCACACTGTTTTTCCTCATCAGTTTCTTACCTGTATGGAAAGAGGAAGCAAAAGTTGTATTTGACTTGTTGAATTAGGGACAAAGTTTCCTGAAACTCTTCTTCAGTCTCGGAGCAAAAACCACAGATGAAATCTGAAGACAGGGATACATCTGGGATGATGGACCGAATGTGAATTACCTGAGATGAGAAATGAGCCAAGTGATAATTGGATAAGTTGAAAAAATAATAAAGTGGGAAGTGGGAAAATACTGTAAAGTTCAATGTTTTAATTAAATGACAAGTTTTATGAAGACAAAAAAATTCCACCATTGTACTGTACTGTACAGGCAGCCCCTGATTTATTAAGTACCTGTACAAATTTATACTGTACTGTATAAGGTTTTTCTGGAACAAAACCTTTACGTAAATTTAGGGATGCTTGTATGGTACTACTGTCCCGTATAGTGAGTAACTATTTCTCATAAAATATAAATAGAACCATAAATCGAGAAAAAATTATAATCCAGACTTTAAAAAAAAATGTGCACAGTACAGTATATTGTACAATACTCACTAGCTCACAATATGCTTCCCTTGTGTAGCCTCTTCTCATGAGTTCCAAGATTCTTGTACTTCCACACTGAGCTGGCAAGTGAATATTCTTACAAATATTGTCTTTCTCTTTAACCAGGTGTAATACTTCATCTGGGAAGTCCTTGGGATGAGGTGAGGTAAATCTAATACGCATTTCAGGATCAATTTGAGAAACTTTGTCCAATAGATCTGCAAATCTCAGCCCACCCTTTTTGGGTTTGTATATTGTTTTAAATCCTTTAACTACATGGGTTTTCTCATCTTTATCTATTGAAAAACCAGCATGCTGTATTTGGGAAACATCTCGATAACTATTCACATTTTGGCCTAAAAGGGTTATTTCTTTTATTCCTTGATTTGATAAATACCGCACTTCTTCTACGATGGAGTCAACATTCCGTGAACGTTCTCTTCCTCGAGTAAAAGGCACAATACAGTAAGTGCACATGTTGTCACAGCCACGCATTATTGAAACAAAGGCAGACATCCTATTTGCTGACAAACTCACTGGCACCACATCAGCATAGGTTTCTTCCAGAGAAAGCAAAACATTGACTGTTGCTTCACCTGTATCAAAGACAGAAAATATTGATTATAGTCCAATACTGTACAGTCAACCATACATAAGGAAATAGTTCTAAATGAGCTCTGCACTGTATCAAGGTGCAAATATATTATGTTGAAGCTGTAGTGCTTGTACAGTACCTAAAATCTTGACTGAATCTTTTTGTTAATCCTACCTTAACATATGCAACTAGATAATTGACTGATTGATTTTATTGGTAATTCATCACATGTACAATAAAATACTGTATACCTGTACTGTGCTGCTATAGTGTGCGGTCTACAAACACTGTATACCTTTAGTCTAACCCAACCTGACCTGACCTAACTAAAATATCTTGTAGACCACATGCTGTAGTAGCACCTTGTATACAGTACTGTAATTAGTTTAAAAGTAAGTAAACACTCTTTTCATTATTACATAATGATAATATTAGGTTGCTCTCACTTCAAATTTTGTTTAAATTACACCACATCGTTTCAACAAAGTTGCTTTCATTGGTAACAGATATCAGAGTAAATACTTTCTGTTTATTGTGGCAGTGGGGTCCAGGTGGCTCCGGAAGTTAGGTAAGGTAGGTCAGGTTTTATTAAGTTCTGTGCACTGCCGTATAATTTTTATTAATACTATCCAAAAGTCTGTTGAAAAAATGAACGAAATCGAACAACACGTTCTGGTGTTACCCATCTGCTCCAGGATTACCATTTAATTAAAGTAACTGTCATCATCTTTGCTCAAGATATTAGATATTTGGACCCATATTCTGGAACGGGGTGGTAATATCGACAATATTTACCTAGATTTTGCCAAGGCTTTCGACAGTGTACCCTACGAAAGGCTGAAAATCAAACTGGAAGGGTACGGAATTCGGGGAAATGTCCTAGCGTGGATAGAAGACTTTCTACACGACCGCAAGCAGTGTGTGGTGATTAATGGCACGAAATCATCATCCGTACCTGTCACAAGCGGGGTACCACAGGGCAGTGTATTGGGCCCGCTGCTGTTTGTTTGTTTCATAAATTCATAAATGACATGCCTGACGTTGTACACTCCTTCATACAAATGTTTGCCGATGACTCCAAGTTATTTCAGGATATCAAGAACCAAGCAGACTGTGAAGAGCTGCAGAAGGACCTCTGTGGGCTCCAAGAATGGTCGAAGAAATGGCTGCTGAGATTCGATGTCACAAAGTGCAAGAGGATGCACCTGGGGCGTACCAACGGTAAGGAGGCGTATCATATGTCCCAACGGGATGAAGAAACTGCACTATTTGAGACAATGTGAGAAGGACCTAGGTGTGTATGTTCACAATGAGCTGAAGTTCTCAAGCCACTGTGAGAAGAAGGTAAATCAGACAAATAAATTACTGGGTCTTATAAGGTTGTTGTTCAGATATCTAGACGGTCTGTCCCTCGTAACGATCTTCAAGAGTGAAGTGCTTCCCCATCTGGAGTACTGTCACCCCGTCTGATATGCTAGGGACTGTCAGTTGGTTGAAAATGTTCAAAGGAGGGCCACCAGACTGGTGCCTACACTTCGGCACCTCAGTTACCCTTAGAGATTGGAGCGTCTGAACTTGCCTAGCTTATACTACAGACGGGCAAGGGGTGACCTAATTGAGGTGTATAAGCATCTCAAGGGGCACTACTCAGTCGAGTGTCCTTACTTGGAGCTGGCGGACGCTCGCCCGACAAGGGGTCACAGCTCAAGATTGAAGAAGCCGCAAGTCCAGAAAACTGTGAGGGCAAACTTTTTCGGAGTAAGAGTTGTAAACTCTTGGAACAATCTACCAGAAAGTGTTGTGACGGCACCAAGTGTGAGCTCTTTCAAGACCAGACTTGGCCAACACTCGAGCAGGTTCAGGTACATTCAGGAGCCGGTGCATGCCCAGTACTTGCCAACAGTGCGTAACAGAGACGTGACCGATCGCCCAAGCGGCTAACGAGCCGATCAGTGGTGAAGAGGATAAAAGTAAGTAAAAAGTAAAAGTAAGTTGCTGCTGCTGTTGTTGTTTCTTATTAATGAGTATGAAACCAAATAGCATTACTGTACACTAATGTAATGAAACATTTGGACAATGACGATACATTTTGATGCTCAGATAAGGTAAACAATGATGGGAGCACCAGCACAACACGTTTCTTTAAAAGGAGGAAAACTGGGGACAAAAACCTGATTTGCTTTATTCTTGAGGTACCAAATAAGTTTTTTCTACAGTACTGTACAGTATAGATATTTTTTCCTTATGTGGCTGGATAACCTAGACCATTGTCCTTAAATATTACATAAAAATTAATTTTTACAAAACCAGTAAGACTGTAAAAATGTCCCATAATACAAGCTGATAACCTACCCCCATCAGCGAGTGATAGCAGCCTTGGAAGATCACGGTAACTGTCAGGACCGGCCACAACATCTATACTCTTCTCTTTTTCTATCAGTTTCTTCTTCAGTCTCTCAGCCATACACCCCAGGACTCCAATCTTCATTGGGGTAGTTTTCTTGTTCATCGCTCGCTTGTTTTTTAGGCCTCGTAGGTGGTCCAGTTTGTTCCACACCTTCTGTTCTGCTCCTTCTCGAATAGAACACGTCATAACCAATACAACATCTGCTTTATCCCTCTCATTGGTACGTACATAGCCATGATTCTTGAGAATCGACCAAGCCACTTCAGTATCACTTACATTCATCTGGCAACCATAAACATCAAAGTATACCTTGCGGCCATTACCATCAATGTCTGCAACATTAACGTATGGGTGAGATATTTTTTCTAGGTCTCGTCTGGAAAGAACCTTTCTCTGGTCGCCATCTAGAGTATTATTGGATTGCTTATTATTGGCTATAAAGTGTTCCAGGCCGGGACCCATCTGGATTTGTTTCTTTTTCTCATTTGTGTCAACAGTAATGCCATGTGTGTGAACTGAGGAAGAGTGACCTACTTCACGCTTTATTCTTACTTCATACTGTCTCAATACACTACACCCTGAAGTATTAATAACGGAGACGGTAGAATAACATAAATAAGGTAATAATACACTTTCACTTTTTTTAAGGGAAAATTTTTGTGAGAGGCGGTATAACTTATTTAATCCCTTATTTGGCCATGTAGGAACGCTATGAATGTTATGTGCTGTCACTGTGAGTATTCTGGATGCTTTGAAGGAACTTGTAAGTCGACCACCAAGACACAACTCCAACATCTTTGCTTTATGGGAGTAGCAGAAGACACAGTAGGGTTAACGACCCTAGCGGCCACAGGATAACAATAACAACAATAGATCAAATGCTAAAATATTACATATATTTATCATTAGAAAACATTTTATGCTTAAAAATATAAATTATTCCTAGAACCGAGTACTGAACTATAAACGCGTTATCATATGAGTGAAGTAATTAAATCAATGAATGAAATATGATTTGTCTGATACTCATGTTTAGAAATATTGTTCATGTATTAGCTTACAACAAAAGTTTAAGGGGCTTTTGTTACCTTCAGGAAACAAAGACCCACTCCCACGTTTTATTAAAATTTCGTTTAATATTGTACTGTTTGAAAATGTAAAGAAATACAGTCCGATAGACAATAATAAGAAGAGGAGGAAGGTAAATATGTCTCTTATACATGTGACCGTGACAGTAATGATAGGGGTGATTTTTTAAACTATTCTGCACGCTGATTACTTCCACTTTATTAATTTTCTTTAGGGTTGGACCGATTAATCTAGCCAATTAGTTGAAGTTTAATCTTTGTAATTGGTAAATATTCGTTCATTGGCTGTTCTCAGGTTTTGGTATTGGAATATTTATTTTATTTATTTTTTTTTACGTTTTTCGGTGTTTTACCTAAATATGACCTTCAGTTTTTGGTGCAAATTAGCGTTAAAAAAAATTATTTTCATTTTTAACAAACATAATTTGCACAAAAATGGAGGTCAGTTTGGAGTTAAAAAATATATAAATATTCTCATACCAAAGGAACCAACCAACCAACCTACCTACCTAACCTAACCTACAAGGAGGAGGAGGAAAAGAGGAGACAACTGACTCTAAGTGAGGAGTATAACCTCGTGTAAACATGGCGGGAACCTGCAGACAGCCAATGGACGAATATTAACCCTGTAATTTCATATTTACCGTTATAAGATATGGGGTATGCCCATTTCATCACCAACCCGTTTCGTCACCACTGTTTTCAAACCGTTCTGTCACCACTGCTTTACCCGTTTCATCACTGCGTTCATTCTCATCAATATATACAAGAAAATAACAAGGCATGAGATAGAAAAAAACCCCAGACATTATGTGGCTAAAAAAAAAAAAAAATGTATATATATATAATAAAAATCATCTCACTTAAACATTATGTGAAAGACTAAAATTTACTCATGCAAACTTGGCAGAAGACAATGAAATTTTCTTTAGGAAATTAGGAGTACAATAGTCATATTTTTTCTTCATATTCATCCACAGCTTCCAGAGATGAACTTGTTTGTCATAATTTGCTTTTCTTGTGCACGATTTTAGCTTATGCTCAGCAACTAGTTGTATTTGCATAGCAACCATTGAGGCTTCTCTGTGAAGAAGAAGGTAGAGTGAGATTGTTCTTTGCTGCACTGGTGTCAAATCACCTTCATTTGTTCTGTATTTTGTTTATTTACCAATGTTTTAATCGTTTTCTTTATTAAATGATTAATATTCATGAGTAATAATAACAATACTTCTCGAGTCGTCTCTATACCTGTGTAATTTCTATTCTTGTAAAATAATAACTTACAGTTTGTCACTAATACCAGCGACTGTTAGTGGTGACGAAACGGATTTGATATTGGTGACGAACCGGGTTGGTGATGAAATGGGGTGTATCCTAAGGTATTAATGTCAGTATGATGATCTAGCCAAAACTCTGATGCCTCTCCAAAGCTTTTATTTCTAGCAAGTTCCTTTATAAATGTATATTAGTTACATTATTTATATTAGTTTCATGTGCTCCTTCTATTTTTACTCCATTTCCCATATTATGGAACATATTCAAAATATAGACAGGCAGAAAACAATGATAATAAGAGAACAGATTCTTTCATCTTTTTACTTTTTCATAAACAACAACAAAATTCTTTATTTCAAACCCTTTCTGATGTTGTATGTCTGGTTTACCTAACTTGAACCAAAAAATATTGTGTTACCCCATTGATATCAAACGAAGAATCAATCATGATTAATCAACCAAAGTAATATAAAATTCAACTTCAAATTTATTTTATAGTATTCAACATAAATATTACTACAGCTCTAAATTTAGAAAATGAAACATAAAATTGCCTTTTATCGCAGTCAAGAAATGTGAAATATTTCAACTTTTATATTACAGCACATCAACATTCAATGTACAAGTCTACATAGGCCAAAATTTTTTAAATTTCTGGCTAAAGCTGATGGTTATACGGTGTTGGTGTCATGTTTTCTTGCAAGTGTATGTTTAGGCAAATGCGATTTTTTTTTTTTTTACACGAATTAGCCCACCCGGACACAGGTCGAACGTGGCGAAAAAATAAAAACAGAAAGAAATTAAAAATAGTGAAGAAAAAGGTTATACTGTGTTAATCTACACCACGAAGATGCCAGAAAACCAGCTTTTTAAAGTGAGACTTATTGTATAAGCATGGAAACACAGAAGAAGGCAGAGCATTCTGCAGTTTGGCTGTGTGAGGAAAGAAGGATGTACTATATGTTTTTGTGCTACTAAAAAAACAAAAAACATGCAATCAACACGTACGTATTTTTTATTAGAATTAAAAGTAAAAATTGGTATTTAAAGTTACAAACTATAATTATATTTAGACACTGAGGTCCCAAACAGACTGTTACTGAGAAGTTAGGATAGGGCTTGAGAGGTCAGGTAAATTTTGTTCTCACTACCATTTCTATTAGCATCTAGAATGACCACAAAGAACAAGAGAAATGGGAATACCCCGTATCTTAACAAATTGCAACCAGGATGTACTGTACAGAACAAGATGTTACCAGTTACTACTACACAAAACTAGACTTTATAAGGGTGGGAAATCACTAAAACCATTTGCTCTATATAAGAGATGGCAGGTGGGCAGCAAAACTAAGTCAAAAATAATATTAGGGTGATGTCTTTAACTTTGTGGTACCAATAACTTCATGAAGATTAATCAGATTTCAAATTCTTAATAATCTGCCATTAAATATGGTATTACAAACCCTCGATCAGATTCACTCCCTAATATCTTAAGAGCGGACCAGCACGATGATCATCACTGGAGATGTGATGCTGTTCAGGATTTCTTACAGCTCGAGATCTTACACTTGGAGATATTAAATTACTTCCATATGATCATTTTTTTGCCATGTTTTACCCAGAAATTTTGCTTTTCTTTCATGCCCTACCCACTACAGATGATCGAAAGGTGGTGGAAAACAAAACAAAATTAAAGGAAAAAGTTGTCATATTGTTTTTATTTCTGTACTACATATCATCCAACAATACAGTACTGTATCTCTGGAAAAAAATCAATCAATTCTATAAACTCCTTCTGGTGTTAACCATTTACTCCATTATGTTTTTCCTACTGGTAATGGTCCTCCAACTATCATAATCAGCCCGTGCCATTATACCACTTGACCTGTTGTTGACATACAAACACATGCAGCAATACTTGACGGCTAGCTTGAGGAAATTTCTCTATAGAAGGTGAATGTCTTTATACTGTGAGAAGATGACAAAAAATGTACAAGAAGTAGATTTGTATACTGTAATATAAATTGTACAATTATTTCATCTTGGGTCTACTGAAGAGATGCTGTCAATGTCTGTCTGTGAACCATGTTGGAATATAACAGAACTGTATCTGACAATTTGTAAATCCTCCACACGGATTAGGATATTCTTGAGGTAAGTAACAAGTTTAATTTATAGAATCTTTTTTGTAAAGTTGCTGCATCGAAGGGAACAGTGACCTAGAATATTACATGCTCGTTCGTATGAAAAGTTAGCTGGAAGCATTCGATCGTTTGTGTTTGCATATAAGCAATAGATGGAGTGGCAAAAGGGCATCAGATGAGCACAGTAGATGGAAGACTTATTTATTGGAAGTAAAATATAAATATGATGTTATTCCCAACATAATATTAAAAACAAAAAATCAAATGGTCAAATGTCATCAAGAACTGTACAGTATTATTCTTTCTTTTATTTGTTTTAATACAGTATATCTATACTCTCTTGTCCATACTGAACCAATGTGAACTGGTATGATAATTTTCTTGATTATATATGTTGCTATCTAACAATTTATCTTTCCTTTGCTGTAATGCTGCTCAGTAACAATCACTCCATTAGTATTCAGTGGTACAACTTTTCTAGTCCTGTACAGTATCTTAATATCCTTCTGCACCCTCTGCCAGAAATGCCTGCGATCTACTCGCAGACAAATCTGAGAGAAAATCAGACAAATTTTCGAAGATGAAATACAGGAACATAATTTTTCATTGTTTTGACTGATTATTATTGAATTCAAAGAGGTGCAATTTTTAATTTGCTGCTGACTGTTGTGTCTGGACTCTGAAATAAATATAGCTAGCCTCGATTTAAATTTAATTATGTACAGGAAGACACATTGACCAAGAAAAAAAAGGTGCTAGGCAGGCGGGCACTGACATAAGAAGTGTGGATTTTTTTCCCAGGATTAATTTTCATCAGTGTCGTCATCATCATTCTCTCCATTTATTCTTTAATTCTGTGTCATTTTCATCATTGTTTGCACAATGAACATCACTCAGATATTCAAAAAAACTATAATAATCATCTGGTGGGACTTGTCTTTTATTATTCACAAGACAAGAAACAAAAAAAAATATGATTAATCTAGTGCATCTTTCAACCTGAGCCAGGCCTGTATTGCAGTATTTCTATATTGTAGGTTACTTAACTAAACTTTGATTCTACACAAGTTTCGTATGATTTTTTTTTCTAAATAAACTTTTAAGTTAGTATTATAATTTGTGTATGGGTCAAGATAATATGATAAATAAACCTTGGTATTACAGGTTGTACCTCTCTAGTCCGGCATTCTGTGGTCCGGAAACTCCCGTGGTCCGGAACGATTTTTGTTTGTCCAATAGGTAGATAGGCAGCTTTTTTTTTTTTTTCACTTATCTGAATTATTATAATTATTACAGGAGTATTAAATTTTTGCCCCTAAGGCCCCAATGTGGGTCAGTGACCTATGCCCGGGTGGGCTAATCCCCGTAAAAAACAACAACAACAAAGCCGCGGGAAATTAAGGTTTGTTTACATCCGGCAGTTCGGCTGTTCTCTCTCTCTCTCTCTCTAAAGCTTGTCTATACAGAGTACAACATTTAACCCTTCAATATATATAAGCAGTAGATAAGTGTTGCTTTCATATTCTTATGTAGAGTAATGACGATATGTTTTCACATGTGCGCACTTACATACGCGCAGTCTCACTTTTCTTTTTACCATTAATGGTTAGCTACTTATATTGTTCCATTTATTAACATTAAATAACATTACAGGTACTTCAAACAACCATATTAATTTTTTACATTAATTTTACTACAGCTACAATCAGGGTCTTATTTTCTTCAGTTTTATATGTAGAACCAATCAGTCACTGGTTTTGTAAGCTTTAACAAAAACAATGCTGGCAGCCGTCTCGTCTCCTCCGGTGTTTTAATATTTCACGTATTATTAATAAATTGTATTGTTAATTTTGCACACACAAACATTAATTCAATAAAAACATATTCAGAAACATAAATTAGAATATATATGAACAGTAAATAAGTGTTGCTTTCATATTCTTATGTAAAGTAATGACGATGTTTTCACATGTGCGCACTTACATACGCGATCTCTCTTTTTTTCTTTACCATTATCATTAGCTACTTCTATTGTTCCATTTATTAACATTAAATAACATTACTTAAAACAACCATATTAATTTTACTACAGCTACAACCAGGGTCTTATTTCTTCAGTTTTATATGTAGAACCAGTCAGTCACTGGTTTTGTAGTCAACGAAAACAATGCTGTCTCGTTTCCTCATGTTTTAATATTCTACGTATTATTAATGAATTGTATTGCTCATTTTGCACACACAAACATTAATTCAATCAAAAAGACTTTCAGTAATAAACAACAATGAATCTTTTGTACATAAGAGAAATGACGCTGTTTACAGGATTGTGCACGTCGTCTGAACGTTGGTGGGCTGTTGAAACCCGTCGAAATTCGAGTTTCCGCCGTCAAATTTTTTAAATGCGTTTTTTTTTTTTTGTGTGTTCAAAAAGAAAACGTCGAATTAAAAACTCGCGAAATTTGAGAAGCTACTGTTCGGCATTTAACCCTTCAATATGTCTTCAAAGAGACCATGGAGCAGAGAAAGTGGTGCGAGTGCTTCCAAGCGTAAGCACAAGTCACTATCTATCCAGGAAAGGGTGAACTCCCATGGTCCGGCACCGGTCAGGTCCCGAGGTTGCCAGACTAGAGAGGTACAACCTGTACTATAAACTAGGTAGTCGAAAAAAATCAAACACATTTAACCTGAAATTGTACAAATCGTAGACAAATTAGAAATTTCTGTCAGTGGGCTTCTCCAAAATTGTTTGGTAGACAAGTTAGTTATTAGATAGCACTTTGTTTAGACGCACCATATTAAACGGTAGTTACTCCTCTGCACAGAATACAATACAGTATTTACATAGGACAATCTGAATCATCACTGCTGGTCTCTTTGAAATCACATTGCATAAATAATGCTTCATGATTTTTGTGGTTACACTTAACCACACACTTAAGTGCTTGTACAATGTGTTCTGTGCTGCCAACCATGGAAAAGAACAGAAAATTACCTGAGATATTTACTGGTACTTGAAACTTGAGTAACATTTAATACAGTAATGACTTTTGCAGGATAGAGGTAAGCAACAATAATGGAGTCCAACAAAACCTGCCTTTTTTATGTCAAGCGCAAAAAGAGGTACTGTAAGATGTTAGTGAGAGCTGGACAGCAATACTGTGGGCAGCACTTGGTTGAAGAACATGTTAATGAGGTACAGTAATATAATTTTTTCAGTTTGAAATATAGATAAGTAGGTATATAGTCATCCTTTTATGGCATACAGTGCTAATGAGTAACCTGCAAGACCTACCACTACAAAGTGACCCTAGTAAACCTACCCTTTCCAAGAAGAGTACTGTACAGTATATTACTTAATGGTAGGATGCATGAACTATGTGGCCAGTTTTGTTACGGCAAACATTTGAGTCAGGGTTCAAGTTCAACACCAGTGATCCTGTGGCTAGCCCATTTGACCAGTGAGGTGTTCAGGTCAGAATTTTAAATTATCAGGTAGCCTCATGGTTCTTGAACCACTTTCAGCTGTAGAACTTGGTTTAGACTTAAACCCACTTAGTCCTGCCCTTTGGGTCATGTTCTCGATCACTACTTGTTTGCAGGTGGTCAAACAGAGAAAAGAAATTTGTTTTGCATATATACTGTACAGTAATCGTAGGGAATTTGTTGTGGTACAATGATCAGTAGGCTAAGTGACACAAGTTTTCACCCCAAGTGCTAGAGTTCTTAAAGATACTGTACCTATGCACACAAATCTAGTCTCTTAACCTTTCAATACTGTAAACTGAGAGAAATATCAGTGATAGGCCATTCTCCTTTGTCTGAATGAAGTAAACATTCATATTGATTCAAGTCAGATTTTTATGATTGGACATAAATTCAGTTCACAAGAGATTAAAAGGCCTGCTTGTAAAATATGTTTTGATCAACTTTAACCCAAAGTTGAGTTTCAAAGAATGATATTTTCTGGAGTTATATAAAGAATTTTTTTTCTCCTTATAGCAAAATAATGTTTTTGAAAATAATTTTTGAATACATTTGGTATAGTTTTGGGTAATTTTTAGAGCATAAAATGAGGGATCCTTAAGTAGTTTATTTAATTTTTCTTCATGTTCTTAGCAGTATGTGGCTGTGTAGCATTCATGTTTAATCTGGTCATTTAGTTTATTTATCCCTGTTATACCTCCCAATATCTTCCTTACATTACAGAACAAACACAGATTGAGTAATTGTATTGTTTTGTTTGCTTTACGGTAGGTACAGTACAGTACAGTTGGGTCTTCATTTACGCGGTCAGTTCAACCCGCGGAGTACCGCGTAAAATGAGAAACGCGTAAATGAAATAACAGAACATATGGGATTAATTGAAATAGAGACTGGGCCGACCCCCAAACTCCACTTTTTCCGACACAATACGTACGTTGTAGTAAAAATAATATCTTAACTTTATGATGGTATGCACACACACATAATATAGAAGAGAAATATCGATAAGAGAATAATATACTGTACCAGGTAAAAGAAAAATCAAGGTTTAACACTTAAGTCAAGTCAGGTTAGGTTAGAAAAAAAATCAAGGTTTAACACTCACGTAAGGTTAGGTTAGAGAAAAATCAAGGTTTAACACTTACGCAAGGTTAGGTTAGAAAAAATCAAGGTTTAACACTTACGTAAGGTTAGGTTAGAAAAAATCAAGGTTTAACACTTACGTTAGGTTAGGTTAAACATTTATGTTAGTAGAAGAGATGGGTCGGCGTATGGGAATGGCGGCTGGTTCCGAGGCAGAGGGCAGATTACTGGCCCTCAGGTGAATCACCATCACTATCCACCACAATTGTCAGGGCCTCCCTGACAAATTTCTCAAAGTCCATAGCTTCACTGTCACTATCACTGGCTTCAGCTGGCTGTGGTGGGTTGCGGGCAAAGAAGTCTGTGATTTTACGCTGACGGCTAGTGTTGATGTTGTCGTGATACACCTTGATGTACGGCTCCATAGTCTGCAACAGCTGGTTATTGAAGACTTCATACCGGTTATCGTCATGGTCGTTGGAAAGGATGAGCTTCAGTTTCTCTGCACACTCGATGGCACCCCTAACATTACCGTGCGTTAACTTGCGTTCTTCTCGGGATGACGCACCGCCTGTCTCTTCACTGACGTGATCGTCTTCTAACATCTCGTCGGCAGTCACCTCAGGATCCTTTATCACCTCCATAATGTCGTCGTTGGTGGTCTCGGAGAAGCCTGCAGCTGTAACACTCTGCGCAGCTTCTCTTGCAAGGTCCACTGTCACTGCAACAGACTGAACCTCACCAGTCACAGGTTGACTCTGCCTCCCACCTGGGATACCTTGCAACACATGCCGCCATGCGTGACGAATTGTTGCTACAGACAGCTGATCCCATGCCTCCACCAAGAAATCAACAGCTTTCTTGACGTTAAATTTCTTCCAAAACTGTTTGACGCGAACGTCTTGATCCGCCAACTCTTGTTCCTTGTCCTCGTCGCTCTTGCTATCGGTGTCACCCAGGTTACGCAACTCATCCTTGGTGTTGGTGTAGTCGTTCAGGACCTTAAACTTCTTTGTAGAGAATGCAGCCTTAACGTTGCATATCAACTCCTGGTCCATGGGCTGGTTTAACGATGTAGTGTTGGGAGGAAGAAAGACCACATTTACGTTGGGGTGACAATTCAACAGTAGGGGCGAGTGTCCTGGTGCGTTGTCAAGGAGCAACAAAATGTTGAATGGAACATTCTGTTGCCCGCAGAATTTCTTGACGTCGGGAACGAAACAGTCGTCAAACCAGGATAGGGACAGACCAGTGAACATCCACGCCTTACGTGCGGTTAGCCAGTGGACATTTAGCTTGGTCATGTCCATGTTCTTGTAGGCGTGTGGCTTGCGGGCTGTGTGGATCACCGATAACTTAAGTTTACAGGTACTAGAGGCATTGGTGGTAAGCAAAACAGTGATGCGCTCCTTCTGCAACTTCCGGCCCCGACACTTGCTGGCAGACTTGACAACGAAGGTCTTGGAAGGTAGCTTTTTCCAAAACAGACCGGATTCATCCATGTTGAACACCTGGTCGTCGGTGTACTGTCCTTCCTCCATAACTTCACGTAAGAATGGAGGAAAATCACTAGCCGCAACGCGGTCAGCACTCGCTCCTTCACCACCAGTGTTAATGTTGGTGATCTTGTTCCTCTTCTTAAACCCTTGCAGCCACCCAGAGGAAGCATTGAAGGGTCTGGGCTCTGCAATTCCCATCTTACATGCCACTGCTACGTACAGTTCACGTGCATACTCTTGAACCGACCTTGTGTCCACCGCCATGTTCCGTCTTGCCTGACGAATCAAGTAGCTCACAAGTAAATTCTCTGTCTTGAGAAGCACCTTGTTCTGGCAGTACTTCACCATTGAAGCACCTGCAGACTTTATGATGTTCATGTGTTCTTTTATCTTGGCTGCATCCTTCTTGATCGTCCGGGTCGTAGATTCGTTAACACCATGCTGGCGCGAGATCAACCCGTCTCGTTCCTTTCTCCAACTCTTGGATGATCTTGTACTTCACTTCGTAACTTAGGGCACATCGTATCTTCTTTGCAAGGTTTTTCTGTGGTGGTGGGGGTCCAGTGGAAGCCATTCTTAAGAGATTATCAGAACAATAGAACACAGTATACATGGGGTGACTGGGAGGATCGTAACTGACGCGGCTAGGACAAGCGCCTTCTTCCCTCCCGCGGCAGGGCTGTCGCCTTCATTGATTTCACTAAAGCGTTCGACCTAGTCGACCACAATATAATCATCAACAAAGCTATTGACCTCGGGCTTCGGAGAAGTCTTATACCATGGCTTACAGACTTCCTCAGTGACCGACGCCAAGCTGTACGCTTCCGAGGGGCTGTCTCCACCTTTCAGTCACTCACCTGTGGCGTCCCCCAAGGCACCAAGATGGGACCACTCTGCTTCCTTATGCTCATCAATGATGCCCTAAGAGAAACCCCTGCTCGCTGGAAATATGTCGACGACTCCACCATTGGGATCAGCGTCAACAATTCTGCTCCCGACTATACCGCCCTTCAGGATTTATTGAACAGTCTCCAAAACTGGGCCACCAACAACCATATCACCATCAACCATACCAAGACCATGGTTATGCACATCAACCTCTCCTCCGACATTGTCCCACCTCCCTCCATTACTCTAGGTCCGAACACGCTCCAGGTTGTAGATTCCACGAAGCTCCTCGGCGTCACCATAGACAACAAACTAAATTGGAAACCACACGTCAGTGAAGTTGTCAAATCCTCCAGTTTCCGTCTCCACCTCCTCCGTCGACTCAAGTCCCTCGGAGTTCCTGCACACAAGCTCCTCAGTGTTTACACAACATTCATACTTCCCAAGCTCACCTATGCCTCCCCCACCTGGTCTTCCTCCCTGAATGCCACACAACGTAAACACCTAGAAAAAGTGCAAAAGAGGGCATGCAAGATTATTCTCTCCCCTTCCTACTCCACATATCAAGAAGCGCTCAACACACTGACCCTTTCGACTCTCACTGACCATCACCACGACCTCATCTGCAAATTTGGTAAGAAACTTCTACACCATCCTCGACACCGGCTCCTACTACCACCTGAGATCCCTAGTCCGAGAATTGCTGTTCGACACCACAACCGCATCCAGCCCATACGTGCACGAACTGATCGCTATAAGAACAGCCCAGTCCCAACCATTGTAAAAATTATCAATAACTTGTAATAAACCAGTGTATTCACTCCCAGTAAACACTACTCCTTGCACTGTCACTATGTTGAAATGAACTGTAGTTTGAGCTTTTCCCCATCTAGTTATTATATATCTTATTTGTGTCACTTATGTTACTTGTATATTATTTGTAATTCGAAACCCATTCCCCAAATATGTAACTGTATATTTTCAGCCTTCTGGCTGCCAAGCTCTTTCAATATACCGTTAATTATTATTATTATTATTATTATTATTATTATTATTAAACCAATCACAGATAGCGGCGGAGG
Source organism: Homarus americanus (assembly GCF_018991925.1). Taxonomy (NCBI): domain Eukaryota; kingdom Metazoa; phylum Arthropoda; class Malacostraca; order Decapoda; family Nephropidae; genus Homarus; species Homarus americanus. The sequence continues at coordinate 720,563 of NW_024723340.1, forward strand.
GAGGTAAGGATGCGTGGTCCAATCACAGTCTGATATGTCATATGACGTTACCAATAATGCAACAGAGACATACACTGTGCAACCTACTTGCGCCGCTTACCCAAGCATGGCGGGATGGCGGGAGGTTTGAATCCTAAAATGGCGCTGCACGGCAGGACCGCCAGCTGCTCTCCGCGTAAATGACCAAATTTACCGCGTAAATCAAGCATCTCAATTCTGGCAAGGCACCACGTGAATGACAAAACGTGTAAACGAAAACCGCGTAAATCCAGACTCAACTGTACAGTCAACCCTCGCTTTACGCGGTCCCACTTTACGCGTTTCCACGTTTATGCGGTACCCTGCCGAACATGGAATGCTCACTTTCCGCGGTGGGTGTACCCATTTACACGGAGAGCGGCTGGCAGTCCTCTCGCGCCGCGCCATTTTTGGATCCAAACCTCCCACCATCTCTCCCGCCCTCTCCCGCCATCCGCCATGTTGTGTAAGCGGCGCGAGTAGGCTGCGCAGTGTATGTCTTTGTTGCGTTATCGGTGACGTCATATGATGTAGCGGACTGTGATTGGGCAAAGCATCCTTACCTCCCTCCCCGCTAGCTGTGATTGGTTTAATGTACTATGACGTGCCCCGCCGCGGGAGCATTCAAGCCCCTTGACCTACCCGCATCAGTTACACCCCTCCCGGCTACACTGTGTATATCGGCATTGTTCCATAAGAATGGCTTCCACCGGACCACCACCACCACCACAAAGAAACCTTGCATTACCTGGACCCAGCCGCCCTAAGCCAAAGAAGACACGATGTTCCTTAAGCTACGAAATCAAATATAAGATCATACAAGAGTTGGAGAAAGGAACAAGACAGGTTGATCTCGCGCGCCAGCATGGTGTTAACGAATCAACTATCAGGACAATTAAGAAGGATGCAGCCAAGATAAAGGAGCACATGAACATCACAAAGTCTACAGGTGCTTCTATGATCAAGTATTTCCACAACCAGGTGCTTCTCAAGATGGAAAAATTACTTGTGAGCTACTTGGTGCGTCAGGCGCAACGGAACATGGTGGTGGACACGCGCTCAGTTAAGGAGTATGCACGTGAACTGTATGCTGCAGTGTCACGAAAGATGGGAATTACAGAGCCCAAACCCTTTAATGCCTCCTCTGGGTGGTTACAGAGGTCTAAGAAGAGGAACAAGATCACCAATATCAACATTGGTGGTGAAGAAGCTAGTGCTGACCGTGTTGCAGCTAGGGAATTTCCTCCGTTTTTACATGAGATTATGGAGGAAGGACAGTACACCGATGACCAGGTGTTTAACATGGACGAATCTGGCCTTTTTTGGAAAAAGCTACCTTCCAAGACCTTCGTTGTTAAGAATGCCAGCAAGTTTCGGGGCCGGAAGTTGCAGAAGGAGCGCATCACCGTCCTGTTTAGCACCAATGCCTCCGGTACCTGTAAGCTCAAGTTATCGGTGATCCACACAGCACGCAAGCCGCACACCTACAAGAGCATGGACATGACCAAGCTAAATGTCCACTGGCTGCCCGCACGTAAGGCGTTGATGTTCTCTACACTGTCCCTCTCCTGGTTTGATGACTGTTTCGTTCCCGATGTGAAGAAATTCTCTGAGCAACAGAATGTGCCATTCAAGATTTTGTTGCTGCTTGACAATGCACCAGGACACTCACCCCTACTGTTAGATCGTCACCCCAACGTAAACGTGGTCTTCCTTCCTCCCAACACTACGTCTATAATACAGCCCATGGACCAAGAATTGATCTGTAATGTAAAAGCTGCATTCTCTGCTGAAAAATTCAAGCTCCTGAACGACTACACCAACACCAAGGTTGAGTTGCGTAACCTGAGTGACACCAACACCGATAGCAAGAGCGAAGACGACGAGGATCAACAGTTGGCAGAGCAAGAAGTACTTTTGAAACAATTCTGGAGAACATTCAACGTCAAGAAAGATGTGGACTTCTTGGTGGAGGCATGGGATCAGCTGTCTGTAGCAACTGTTCGTCACGCATGGAGACATGTGTTGCAAGGCATTACGGGTGTTAGGCAGAGTAAATCTGTGACTGGTGAGGTTCAGACTGTTGCAGTAGCAGTGGACCTTGCCAGAGAAGCTGCGCAGTGTTACAGCTGCAGGCTTCTCCGAGACCACCAACGACGACATCCTGGAGGTGATAAGGAATCCTGATGTGACTACCGACGAGATGGTAGATGATGATGACGTCAGTGAAGAGGCAGGTGGTGCGTCATCCCAAGAAGAACGCCGCTTATCCCATAGTAATGTAAGGGGTGCCATCGAGTGTATTGAGAAAGTCAAGCTCCTCCTTTCCGACGGCCCTGACGCTAACAGGTATGAAATCTTCACTACCCAGCTGTTGCAGACTATGGAGCCCTACATCAAGGTTTATCACGACAACATAAACACCAGCCGTCAGCAAAGCATAACAGAGTTCTTCGCCCACAACCCACCACAGCCAGCCCAAGCCAGTGATTGTGACAGAGGCAGAGACAGTGATGATGACTTTGAGGGATTTGTCAGGGAGGCACTAGTAAGTGTGGATGACACCGATGAAGACTCACCTGAGGGCCAGTAGCCTGCCCTCTGCCTCGGAACTATCCTCCATTCCCCTACGCCGACCCATCTCTTCTACTAACGTAAGTGTTAACCCCAACTTTGTTTTTTTCTAACCTAACCTTCAGTTTATTATTCTCTTATTGATTGTTCCCTTCTATATTATGTGTGTGTGAATACCATCATAAAGTTAAGATGTTATTTTTAGAAAACGTACGTATTGTGTCGGGAAAAAGTGGAGTTTGGGGGTCGGCCCGGTCTCTATTTCAATTAATCCCATATGTTATGTTGTTCACTTTACGCGTTTCTCACTTTACGCGGGCCGTCGTGGGTTCAATTAACCGCGTAAACTGAGGGTTCACTGTACTGTACTTGAAATCATAGGATATGACACAAAATATTTCTTGGTGAAATTTACATAGAGTTGGGTATTAAAAAATATTGTATTTTGGTGTTTCAGTATGTAATGAATTCTGTTGCTGCTAATGCTAAGAGGAATATTTTTTTAGATTTTTTGACTTTTGATACAGTATAGTGGTGACTAATTTTTATAGCATAAAATGAGGAATATATAAATTCTCTAGCAGGCATCCCCCCATTTACGATGGGGTTAGATTCCGGAAAACCCATCGCTATGTGAAATATCATTGATCGGGATCATTATAACATGGGGTTAAATGGGATACATTTCCAGCCAGTCCAACTGCCGCATGTATCACTGAAAAAACAATGGTGCGCTAATAATATACATAAAATAATTACACAACACTCACCATATCATTAAGAACACTGCTCACTTCACAGTTACAAAAACAGAGTGAGAGAATTTATCACAAAATGTAAAAACAATAATAGTGGCTGCCTCTGTTCACATGTATATAACAAGATACAAAGCACTTTACTTTCACAATAAACATAACAAAGATAACTTCACAGTCAACATGAGTGCTGCCATGCAGCCACCTGGTACATTACTTTACCAAACTATGTTCTATGGTGATACCACATGTCTAAGATAGTGTAATTCAATGGTTATCGGTGTTGTTACTTACCATCGGTGGTTTTTATTTACCTTATAGTAAGGACATCAATAACATTCATATTGTACTCTGTTTTGGTGACTGAATTTTTTTTTTTTTTTTTTAGAGTACTTTGGTCTTAATACATCACCACCATTAAAGTGGAATATCGTCGAAAGTGAGATCGTCAATCGGGGGATACTTGTACTGTGCAGTAAAACCTCGCTAAGGCGGACCCCGCTTAAGCCGGACAATAATTATTTGAACCCCCCCCCCAAAGTAGGATATAATTTGTTGTAAGATGACATGTCCACCATAAGCCAAAATTTCAAGGGAGCAAGGCGGACAGACCTCGTGATCCACCCAGGCCACACATTCTCGTAAACAAAGGGAGATGCATCACGCGCTCAGTCATAAATTAGTATCTCACGTGATAGCATCACTTCTGCTTTCTCGCTCCGTCGATTGAGTTTTATTGCCATTTAGACTCGTTGAACTTTATTTTGAAACTTATTTGACATTGCCAGTCATGTGATTATGCTGTAGGCTGATGTAGCATATATATTTTTGTGTTGTTATTATTATTGAAAAATTAGACAATAACCATGGCCCCTAAGAAAGTGTTTGGTGTCTGTAAGGGTGGTGAGAAGGTTAAGCCTAAAACCTTATCACTGAACGAAAAGTTAAATGTGATCGAAAAGCTAGAAAAATGGTGCTGCTCCCTCGCAAATATGCGCTGAATATGGAATTTCAGTGTACTCAGACTCAGAGTGACTGCAAGCCCCTTGCAGTCAGAGGCATATCCAGCTAGATTTGCCTTCCATTTTTGGGGTAAATGTACAGTTCTTTGTGTACATTACTTTTTTTTTTATTAATTTTTATTAAAAATCATGGATACCATTCATAAAAATTGGATACATTAATGTTGTACTTGTTTTTTGTTTAAAATAGAGCCTTTTTTGAAAATTTTGCTCTAAGGCAGACAACTTCTTATCCCGGACACCCCTTCCCCCCAATTAGTCCGCCTTAGCGAGGTTATGCTGTACATTTTTTATTTTTGTCTAATTTTTCACTGCTGTCAGATGCTACAGTATTTAAAAAAGTATTGATGCTAGATATGGAAATTTTATGGTTTTGCCTTGATGAAAAGTAGTCAAAAAAAAAAGTCTAGTTACCATTTTCATATTATACTGGAGAATTGACACTCCTTGGGAATGCAGTTGGAAATGAAATACTGTACTGTACATATCCAAAGGGATAATACAATTGTTCATTTGTTATGATTATGCAATTGTGTACCATCTCTTAATTTTGTACAAATTGTAAATTAGATATCATCTTCTTCTTATACTTGCTTTGTTTCAGGAAACTATCCATCTCAAGAGAATTCCTTGTCCACTAGATCCAAAACAGTAAGTAAGGGAAATTTCTTTGGATTACAGTATAATCCGCATTCAGCAGGTAACTGGTTACCACACCTTTTATATTTATCTTCATCTCTGCTTGTCAGCTTACCAGCCAATAAAACTAGTTTTTTTTCACATTTAGCACTGTTAAACTCAGCTTTATCACTTTGGTGTTTGTTTGAGGGCATTATTAAAGCAAAGCAAAATCAATATTAAACAAAGAGAACCTAGCACACTCGCCCTGATGCTTAAACCAGCATCAGCATAGCTCAAGGTGCCTGTGACTGCAGTGTTTGTACCATGATCTGCCCTTGAATCTGTTCTAGCTAAGGTTCTATGATTCTCATATCTAAAATAACTTTCAAGAAAAGGTTCATATTTCCTCTTTAATTCATAGTGACTCAAAGTGATGTTAAATGTTTCCATCATCTTTTTTTTTTTATACTGTACTGTACTGTACAGTGGTCCCTCGGTTAACGAGCACAATTCGTCCCAGAAGGTTGCTCGTTAACCGAAACCATTGTATCAATGGGTTTTTGGGTAATTGGTTCCAGCTCACCGAAAATTACATACAAACAAAAAATAAATGCAGTAAAGTACACTTACTTTGAGGCGTGCATGTAGAAGGCTCCTGGTTGATGATGATGGGAATTAGAATGGGGCTGGAGGAGAAGGGAGAAGAGAAGGCATTGGGGTGGAAGAGAAGTCACCCCATGCGCCATTTCACCCTTAAAATTTTAGTTCACTTGGTGTAATTCAAGATTATTTTCTTTAAATCAACACTGCACTGCACTATATATTATCAATATGTAAAATATATTTAAAAATGACCAATAATTTGACTGGAAACACAGAAAAAAAGCGCTTATGTTGAAGAGTCTCAAACAAGATGTTCCTTCCTCTGAACCTGTAAACAAACTGACGCCAAGCTTGGTGTGTTGAGTGCTGTTTGGTGTGCATAAAACTAGTTTCCTGTACTTCAATTATGTTCAATAATTGTTAAAATGACTAAAAAATTTAATTTAAAACCTTTAAAATGATTGAATAGTACAACCTTCTTGATATTTACTAAAATGGTAAGGAATTTAAGCCCTAGGACCGATTACTGTATTGGCGGACTAATAAGACAGCTAGTGAGCAAGCGAAAACATGTTGAGGGGCGCTCATAAGGAATTCGTGAATCGAGGGAATGCTCGTTAACCGAAGTGAAGAATTTTATGGAAGGTAATTAGTTAACCGAGGCGCTCGTTAACCGAGGGATCACTGTATTTTACTTTTTGGGGGGGGGGGAGGGGCATTAGCCCACCCAGGCACATGTCACTGACCCCACATCAGGGCCTGGAGGGGCCAAAATATAATAATAATAATAAACAAAAATTTTAATAAAAAAGTAAATAATACAGTAGTAAATAAATACAAAAATGAAACAATATCAAGAGTGAGAAACGATGGAGTAATAGTATCTCCGTTAGCCGGAATCCCTCAAACCTGGAACTCTCCGATAGCCGGAATTTAAATTTTCTCAGAAAATCGTTCCCAAAGCCGGAATTTTCCGGAAAATTCCGGCTTTAGAAACGATTTTCTGAGGGACACATTTTCCGGAAAATTCCGAGAAATTTTCCCGATACCCAGAAAATTCCGGGGATGAGGAATTTTTTCAGGGTTTGAGAGAGTTGTCTCGTTACCCGGAAATCTCTCATTCCCAGAAGTGCTCTGCACCAATTGTTCTGGCTAATGAGGATATCATTGTACTATATATGTTGTGTTGTCAAAGTAAGAGAAACAATTGAGACCCTGCAATTGTGTGTAAATGAGGCAGAAAGTCAGATCAGCAACCTGGGACTTAGTCATAATTTTTGTGATGCCATATGGCAGCAGGGTCTACCCTTAGACAACACATTATGCTTCCAATATCTTCCCAGGCGGTAGTACCTCCCTGTTTGGTAGCTGCCTACTACCTACTACCTTAACACTCTTGTGCACAATATAAGTTTTCTAGCTCCAAAATCACATCTCTGAGGCCCCCAGAGCAAGCGACACAGTACACGGTGAATATTTTTTTCCTCAACACTTGTTTTTATTGTCATTAACCATATATTTTTGGCTTCGTAACTGATTGCTCTGCAACATAAGAAAAATAAATAATAATATAAATATACTGTATAGCTATTTTTTGTCACTTCTAATAAACATGAGAGAAAAATACAACCTCACAACCTCCCAGCTCAAAATTGTCTGAGCCATCTCTTTAAGTATTATGCACTGCTAGAAGCAGAATTTTATGAGCTTTTGAATGCAGTAAATAGATTTCTGATATGACCAATAGTTTTTGAGAAAATATAAAAAACTGATTCTCATATGGTAAAAAATTTTATATAATTTTTTATTATTTTTTGTGCCTATGTTTTATATCAATATAAATTATATTGCATCTTGTAGCCAATACTATAACAAAGAGAATGTTACTGATAAAATTTAATGGAAGTCTAGAAAATCATCCTCTTTCAGACATTTTTTTTTTTAGACATTGTCAATATAGCCTGATACGGTAACGGTTTTTGAAAACTAAAAACTTTCTCTGTAAATATGAAAAAATATTACATTACGCAACCATCACTTCACTTCTCTAACAGTAAGGTCTTCCCTTCCTATGGGCCTTGAGAGTTGCCAATTAGTTTATTTGATAGAACTTATTTACTACTATGATGCATCAAAATTTGACGGAATTCTGTTGAAAACTTAATTTTTGGCGAATTTTTTAAAGTTTGGTGACAAAATTTTTGTTACCGTTAGGTTGGTCTTATCATGACTATGACGCCAATCGCATCATTATGCGCTAGAGGGTTAATGGAAAAAAAATCTCCAACAGTTCTACTGTAGAACTGTTCTTCAGATTCTAGTGGAAAATTTCACTAAAATCTGAATTACAGTAATTTTATTTATTTATTTATTTTAATTTAATTTATTATATATATATATATTTTTTTTTTAGTACTGTACTTATGGTTCCTTAAACATTTTGAAGCATTACCATTATTATAACTGGAACTGACTTCAGTCATAGATTGGTGTGATTTGTTTTTTGCTTATTATTGAAGAATTTAGCATTTGTCTTATTGGATTATTAATAACTAGTAGCAGGGTAAATATCTGTATGAACAGTGTTCAGTAGTATCATCCTACTGCCAGTCATTACACACTCCAGGAGGTGCTGCTGGTGGTGATTACTTATCAGGATAACCCATAGGTTCTGAATTAAGTATAATACTGTACAGTATCATGTACTGTATAAAAATTTATTTTGATTTTGCTGTGGTAACTTTATGTACAGTATATAAATTATTTACCATTAGCCTGTATAGTTTTTATTACTTCATAAAGTAAAAATTCTCCAGAATGAATTATATACAGTATTGTGCTAATATGTATGGTATGATTTTTAGCTCCTGTTATGAACATCGGCTAAAGCATCACTTAGCAATTTGTAATGCCCGGGAGGTGACTGGCTTGCCATACGTGAATCACAACATTAACCTCAGAATTGGTGACACCAAAGAACCTCCCAAAATCTCTCTATCTTCACTGTCAGACCAAGAGTTGTTATCCTTCATAGCGAAGGTTGAGGCAGCTCACATGGGTATGTAATCTCTGTCAACTAAAATTCATTCATCATCATTCATTGTCATTGCTTTAAATTTGAAATAATACAGTACAAAGTGTTCAGTAAGTAATGCGACCTAAAGCACAGAATACTGTAATCATATGTAGACAAATGTAAATTTATAGTCATTGTTGGAAGTGTTAATCATTTTGTTCTTCACACAAATGAATTCACTGAACCTATTATGAAATGCCTTTTGTAATGGTTCTCTGGGTACAGTATTTTATTTCATGCAATCTGAATGCTGTTCCATAACTTTTAAAAATATTTGCCTGTATTATTTTAAATGTTTTAGTTAATCTAGTTTTTTATATCCATCAAGTCATTGTCTTCTCTTAAAGCCAAGCCTGCTTCAGAATTTTCAAATTTTTATCCCTCCAACTAGATATGCTGCAAGTGGGATAAAGTACAGTACTGTTGGTAAATTTTCATCGACTTGATGTGATAGGTAGTGTGCATCTTGTCCATTCAAATACCAAAGTACATAATTCAAGTTTAAAAAGTACTGTACACTGACATTTTTAAATTGTTTATATGGTATGCATATAAACAAATACTGTACCTTATAAAATCCGCTAGTGATTTACACCTTCGGACGTCAGTTGTGGCTGGAGGAAGGGAATAAAATTGGCCTTATATTGAATGTTTCTTTGATCAGTGAACCATATTGGATAAATGCTCTTTTGTACCACAGTCTGGGTTTCAGTCCCTGAACTGAAGTGTCTTTTGTCCTTAAGGTAACCATCATATCAAGACTTTGACCAAATCAACTAGGTGAGAAGGCTGTATGCACCAGAAACTTTGTCCATCTGGACAATGTATCTTACCATGAAGCATATCTTGCCCTCTGACACAAGGTTGACTCTGCCAGGGAGTGACTTATTGGTTTGGTTTTAACAGTTACTTTAACTCACTTCTCTGTGGTCATGAAATGTAGTTTCATGCTTCAATTTATCAGTTTTATAGTACTGTAGACATATCTTTATTCCATTGTTCTAGAACACATTGACAACATTGAAGAATCCATCTTGAGTCATCATACCCTGGAGAAAGAAATAGAAGCTCCAGGCTGTGGTCCCAGTATAATGCGACACTTGAGTCAAAATTCCTCAATTCTTGGTCATTTAGAGCTGGCTGGACTACTCAACACATCCTTCACACCTACTTGTTATGTTGAGTTTGGTGCTGGACGAGGTAGGTTTTAGATACAGATGCTATCAGTTGGAGACATGTTTATTATAAATGTATTTATTGTTTTGTTTTATATTTAGATTTCGGTTTCATACAATTTTCTTATAGAGTACACTTTTATTTTTTGAAGTCTTATTTGAAATGTTTCTTTATTCTTACTGTTCATTTTTGTGAAATGTTTAGTGACTGAAGTTCTCTAGGCTTACTCTTAATCTAAAATGTGGCCTAAGATAATATTAGAGTGGTCAGAAATATTTCTCATTCGTATATGAACTACATGTACACTCATCATCACAAATGTTTTACAGTCATATTCCATGCTTGCTTCAAGCTTGGGTTAGCCGCTATAATCTGATAGTATCTCTTCATGTTGCACGGTCTCTTGCAGTCTCACTTGTTGGATTCTTAACCCTAATGTCATTTCTTATCACTTCTCCTGATGTCATTCTTGGCCTGCCCTGGCTCTCCTCCCTTCCACATTTAGGGTCATGCACCTTTTGACCCAATTGATCTCATCCATTCTCTCCACATGCCAAAACTATCTTAACCTACCTTTATGTAGATCTTCAGCAAAGCTCTCAATACCCAGCCGGCCTCTTCAGTCTGAACAGGGATACCTGTCTTTCAGTATCACATTGCACAACCACCTCACAATTCACATTTCAGCTCACTCAAGTCTACTTATTTCATCCTCTATAACTCCCCAAGTTTCACTGCTATACAACGTCACACTTCTCACACCAACTGCATACATTCTTATTTTTGCACTGAGGTAAAGGCCTCCTGCTGCCAATATGGCACCAGCTCCCTAAACTTCTTGCAGCCACTTCTGACTTTTTCAACTGAACAGACTTCAGTATCCATAACCACACTGATCATGTCACCTAGGTAATAGAACTCATCGACACAGTCCAGGGACATATCCCCAGTATTGAGTTTCTCCAGCCTTGCAATGGACATATGATTACTTGCACATACAGAATAGTAAGTCAACAACATACTGCAGTCTAACATCCTCTCCACCACATCTCTTGTGTACCCACCTTCCACACTCATTGCATATTACTGAGTGAGTTAATGCCCACACATTTTTACAGACAGCACATGGCCATTTTCTACTTTCCAACGCAGGTCCCTTATCCACATCACTAATCAATACAGTACCCGTACAGTACTTCTGTTTTGACCAAGTGTACTTTTAAAATTATGTGGATTTTTCTAGGCATAGAATGACATTAGCAGTGAGATATGTCATGGAGTGATCAGTGTGCTGGGATCTTATTAGTCATCACCTTGGTCCTCTGTTCTAAAATGGGGTTTCTTGATTTAGTTTTTTATTTGGAACTAATGCAGTCATCAATATGGAAATTTGCCTAATTACGAAGAAAAGTATGCAGTGTTCTGGAAAGATTATGAATATAATCCAGCTGTAGATTGAAGAAATTATATGTTTTATAAATTTAAACAATAAATAAACTTCAGTACAGTACTTGTAATATTTAAAGTTTGCAGAATTTCTGGATTGACAATAATTTTGCATCATCCAGTAATATGCAAAATTACCATGTTTTTTTAAGAAAGACACCATTAATGAATACAATTCTCATAGGTCAGCTGACACGCTGGTTAACAGAGGCTGTATCAGATACCAGCAAAGCTCTATTTGTGCTAGTGGACAGAGGAGCCCAGAGATACAAGTTTGATGCTAAACTGAAGTACAAGTAAGTATTGTACTTGAAATATTTTTCTTGAATTTGATACCTACTTACTTTATGCATGAAGCAAGTATTGTATGCATGATGTACAGAGATTTAAAGAAACCAATTTCATTTGTGTGATAGCCAAAGTAAAATGCCAAATACTTTAGTTTTTTCTTTTATGCTTCTGTCAAAGGTCAGAGTAATAGAGTTTCATTTTGTCAGTCAGTCCATTGCACCGAAATTATTTGTGCTTACCTTATAAGATCAGCTCCTTCAGTTTTAGTAGAAGATTCTAACGCTTTGAAAGTATTTTAGAGGGATAGATGTACATATTATGATATGGGTCATTCATGTCAGATGATTTTTAACTTAGGCTGTTATTGGAACTTCGATAATTTTGTCAGTACTATATGTTGGTATGAGTTATCCATTTTGTGAAATCAAGGGAAGGAGCTACTGTACACTCTACTTGCAGCTGGTTAACTAACTTCCATTGTCAGCTATCTGCAGATTTTGCCATTGCAGTACAGTACTTTAAGTGGTTTTCTTAATTAGTTACATCATAAATTAGCCCAAAATTTATGTATAAAAAATCTTATAGAGTTTAGTTAATCATAACCAATACAACAAAATGAAAGAGGATACTGAGAGAACTCAAAGGCATAGCCCAAAAATTATGAGTGCATGCTGAGCATAACTTTAAATGTTCCTACAGGGGATGATATGGGTAACAGTATATGAAGTAGAAAATGTTTGAGCATGGAATACAGGTATTGACAATGAACACCGTGGGTAAATGTGCAGGTAATTTGTTCCTGAGTGCTGGAGACCCTCAGTATGTCACTGTGTGGGTGTACAGTGCCTGGGTCAGGAGAAATATCTTGTCAGATAATATGAAGATGATGGTCATTTGTTTCTCTTGGGATTGTACTCACACCACTTTTAATAACCCTACCAATGCTATAAGCCAAAATTGTAGCTCAGATTTTTTTGGACCATGTTTTGCATTGGCCATAGATAATGGCACCTTCCCATACATATTGTTCCCTGTACTGTCTTGCCTGGGTCTTCCCTCAGAGTCTCAGTACTGACTTATCACCATGGAAGATGTGCTTGCTTCAACTTGGCACCCCCCAGGCCTCACCATGCCTCCTGCACTGCCAAGAAAGATAGCAAGGAAACTTAAATACAGTAGACCCTTGCTATTCGCGAAGGATAGATTCCAAGAAACAGCATGAATTGGCAAAACTGCAAATAGGAACTTATACTAACTAAGTGCAATACTGTATACCTATACCAAACAACTGACCAGCCACGGCAACACTCATCCCCTCTTTTAACTTATCTAATCATAAAACTTTCTCTGTCTAAGTCATCACTGACTTTTACATTTCACCCCACTAGTACTGACACTAGAGGCCATTTCACACAGAAACACTGAAGTTTTGAGAGTACAACACAAGATGCTGTGCGAGGTGACTCGTGCTGCTGGAAAAGGCTTGCAAGCTAGTCACCTTAGCCACCATCTGTTTACTGTGAATCGTCGAAATCGCGAATGGCAAGGGTCTACTGTATAATTCTCTAAGGAAAGCATTGATGAATGAGCTAAATGATGAAGTAGAATTTGCAGAACAAATGGGTACATTAGTGAGAACTGAAAGTGTGGAAGTGAATGATGAAAAGAAAAAAAAGAGACAGCTTCATTACAAAGAACTGAAGCGTGGGGAAATAGTGTACAAGAAAATTTTGTGTCATAAGATTTTTATAACTTATAGCTAATTCATGACTAGTGAATACAAGTTGTGAGGAGGAAGTGTTTGTGAACCAGAGACCAACCTGGGTATTGTGGGAGTAAAGGAACTTCCCTTTTCATGTGATACACCATGAGTAAGAATGGGATACAGTATAAACCTTCATTGATCAAAAAACTGTTAAGGTCAGTGACCATCCCATTAGTGTAGATGATGATATATGACACAATAATGACCAGCTGCTCTGTGAAAACAATTTTTTTTTTAGACTCATAGTGTACCTGACCCCCTCCATCATTCCATTTCCAGGTGTCATGTGAAGTGCTGAGCAATATACAATAAAAAAAACTGTCTGTATTTGGGGGGGGGGGGCAGTGAATTTAAAAAGAAGACTGCGACTCTTGCTTTCTGAGTAGGGTTGCTAAAAATCCTTCGTCTATTGTACCATGTTGTCTAACACAATTTTGTCAGGATATTTTTTGATTGACTGTACAGTGTACAGTGGTCCCTCAGTTAACGAACACAATTCGTTCCAGAAGGTCGTTCGTTAACCGAAAATTTCGTTAACCGAATCCATTGTTTCAATGGGATATTGGGTAATTGGTTCCAGCTCACTGAAAAGTACATACAAAGTAAAACAAAAATGTAGTAAAGTACACTTTGAGGTGTGTATGTAGAAGGCTCCTGGTTGATGATGATGATGGGAATTAGAAGTGGGGGTGGAGGAGAAGGGAGAAGAGAAGAAGTGGGGATGGAAGAGAAATTACCCCATGCTTGATGCTATCATTTCACAAATAAAATTTTAAGTTCACTAGGTGTAATTCAAGATTATTTTCTCTAAATCAACACTGCACTGCACTATACATTGTTAATATGTTAAATAAGTTTCAGAATCACCAATAATTGTACGTAAAAATGTAAAAATACTCTGTGTTCAAGAGACCCTCAAGCAAGATGTTTCCTCCACTGAACAGAGACACAAACTGACGCCTTGGTGGGTGAGTGAAGTGGCTGATGGGTACACCAAAAACTAGTTCCCTGTACTGCAATTATGTTAAATAAGTGTTAAAAGGACTACTAATTTTAATATAAAACTTGAAAAAATATTGAATAACATAACCTTCTTGATATTTACTCCAATGGAAACGAATATAAGCCCTAGAACCGATTACTGTATTGGCGGACTAATCTTCCAACCGGTGAGCAGTAAGAATTTCGTTAACTGAATTTTTGTTCATTAACCGAATTGAAGATTCTTATGGAAGGTAATTCGTTAAACGGAATTTCGTTAACCGAGGCGTTCGTTAACCGAGGGACCACTGTACATTGAATGTAACACTAATTGATTACAGTAAATTTCTTTTTTATTTTAGCCATTTTCATAGGCATTACAGGTAGGAAGGGCTCTGAGCAGTGAGATGGTTAAGTAGCAATAATGTAGGTGGGAAATGAGCGGGCCGATTGTAGCTTCGGGATGGTATGATGTTTTAAAGCATTTGATAATACAGTCATGCACCGGTTAACATCCTAGATATGTTCTTGGAAACGTGGCGTTAACCAAAATGGACGTTGTCCAATCATCACAAAAACACGATAACGAAAGTACAGAAACTATGGGATTTATTGTAATTGGTTCCAGGCACCCAAGACCCAACCCCAAGTTTCCCATTTTACGACATGGGTAAATATCATAGACACACATAGGCATGGCTAGGTTTATTACAAAGTGATGAAAAGGGTACGCTCAATACTGTAGTCCACAAAACATGTAGCTATGCTTTCTTTATTTGGTCCCCCATCATACGAGTCCGTTTTCTCTCACTTCAGGACGCCTGAATCTTCCATTTTCTCTCAATCTTAGAGTGAACCCGAGACTTCGTTATTCCTTAGTAATGACACAGAATTTGATATTGCAACTGGGGTTGCAATTGTTGAGGCAACTTAGATATGTCTGATTACTGTTGGAATATTCAAGATCCATTGTGAGTGATGTTTAAAGCTTCAACTGTCTTTATGGTTGGTAAAACTTGTAAGTCTGTCAGTCTGTGTGGCATGTGTGAGTGCTTGTACAACCGCTTTCATTCAGACCCACTAAAGATATAATGTTATGGTAATTATCAGAAACACACAGGCATGACTAGGTTTATTACAAAGTGATGAAAAGGGTATGCTCAATACTGTACAGTGGGTAGTCCACAAAACATGTAGCCATGTCTCTTTATTTGAGTGCCCCATCATAAGAGTCCGTTTTCTCGCGCTTCAGGATGCCTGAATCCTCCGTTTTCTCTTAATCTTAGAGTGCAGTGCACCAGAGACTTCGTTATTCCTTAGTAATGACACAGAATTTGAAATTGCAACCCCAATTGCAACTGGGGTTGCAATTGTTGAGGTAACTAGATATGTCTGATTACAGCAAATGTGTTATTGTCAATTTGTAGGAGAAAGATTTTATCCTCAATAGATGTAGGTTAACATTACACCTGGAGGCAATTGCTTACTAAAGCCTAAGGAAGGAAGGATATTCCTTTAACACATAATATCTGGCCAGTATGGGGAGGATCATCGTGTCTCCATCAGGGGGTCGTGGAGTGGTGGTCCAGCAGGCGTCACGGAATTTTTTTTTGGGGGGGGGGGATGTATATGAGATCGGACGTTGTTCGGTTGGACGTTAACCGGCGCATGACTGTACTTGTGAGGGTCTGCAATGCTTGTGTTGGTTGTGGCTGACAGTACTTGTAAGGGATACAGTGCTACTGTTGGCTGTGGTTGATAGTGCAGTAATTTGGAGGGTAGTTCTGTTGATAGCTGTGGTTGACAGTACAGTCTCTCCTCGACTTACGACGGGGTTCCGTCCCAACGACCAGGTCGTAAGTCGATTTGGTTGTAAGTCGAAAAGGCGAAAATAATACATAGAAATTCTAAAATTAAATGCAGTACAGTAAAAGTAATCAATAATGAAAAATGAATAAAGTGTGACTGTGCACTTACCTTTAATGTAGTCAGCTGAATGCACACAGGGCCCCAATAATTTTTAAATTAAGCATGGAGACTACGTTAATTGGATGAAGCAGAGGAGGAGACAGGGCTCGGTTGGTCATCAAGTTCGCTTTCTTCAGACAGGACAGGCTAACATACTTGCTTGTTGAAGGTATTGGCTCATCTTTAGGAAGTGAAGAGGCAGCAGTGGTGAGGCGCGAGGAGACAGCAGTGGGGGACTTCTTAAAAAATATGACCAATTTAGACTGCACAGTTTGCCTTGTCTTTTCATTGTAAATCTCCCTGTAGCAAGCAAGTGCATCTTGGATCAGTCTGTCAACTTTTGCAAAATGCTCAACATTTTGATCCATTTATTCAAACATTTGCATTCCCTTATAAATAGTAGCATATGCCTCTGCCATTTCTTTCACTGAAAACTTTTTGGGGGGTGCAGGTTCTTCTTTTACATTTTGTCTCTCTTCTTCCTCTGCAAATTCCTGTGCCTCCAGTTCAATAAGATCCTCGTTACTTAGCTCTTCTGCTACACTTTCCACCAACTGCTCAACATCTTCATTATCAATTTCTAACTCCAGATGTTTACCCATCTGCACTATCTTGTTACTAATCTCAGAAATTGCTTCATCTTCATTAAATCCTTTGAAACTGTTCACATATCTTTTCAGGACCTTCTTCTATATTCCATTCACGCACTAACCTGTAACCTCATCCCATGCTCCAGCTATGTTCTTTGTACACTGCAAAATGTTGTATTCCTTCCAAAACTCTCTGAGTGTTTTCTCACCTTCAGTAGCAGCAATAGCCTGAGTGAAGGCCGTACTTAAATAATACGCTTTAAAAGCAGCAATAGCACCTTGATCCATGGGTTGGATGATAGAGGTAGTGTTAGGTGGAAGGTAGACTACCTTAACATCAGGGTGCAGGTCGTCCAGGTGTGGTGGGTGTCCTGTAGCATTATCTAAAATTAATAAAATCTTGAAGGCAACCCCTTGTTGCAGACAATACGCCTTGGCTCGTGGAATGAAACAACTCGGGAACCAATCTTCAAACAGTGCTAGGGTCATCCATGCTTTCTTATTACTGCGATAAAACATTGGCAGTGTGTGCTTGCTGACATTTTTAAAAGCCCTTGGGTTCTCTGAATGGTATATCATGAAGGGTTTTACCTTGAAACCAGGTACATTCCCCCCCCCCCCCAACAGAAGTGTGATTCGGTCCTCGAATGCCTTGAATCCCGGCATGGTTTTTGCCTCTTTGTGGATGTATGTCCGTTCTGGCATGTGCTTCCAGAATAAGCCAGTTTCATCCACATTAAATATTTGCTCAGGCAAATAATTTCCCTCCACGATGACACGATCTAGCTCCTCCTTGAGCAGCTGGACCATGGTACGGCTTAAATAATACGCCTTGAATGCAGCGGTGACGCCTTGGTCCATAGGCTGCATCAGTACTATCGTGTTAGGAGGCAGGAATACAACTTTTACACTGTCATGCAAGTCATCGAGATTGGGAGGATGAGCTGGAACATTGTCAACGATCAGAAGAATTTTGAAGTTAAGGTTCTCCTTGGCACAGTATTCCTTCAGTGCAGGGACGGCGTACACGTTTAACCACTGGCTAAATATGGCGCCGGTTATCCATGTCTTTTTGTTTGCCTTGTAAATGACAGGAAAGTGATCCTTAGAGTAACCTTTCAGGGCCCGTGGGTTGGCAGCGAGAGAAATCAGCATAGGCTTCAGCTTGAAGTCACCAGCAGCATTCGCGCCAAGCAGCAGCGTCAAGCGGTCTTTTGCCCCTTTAAAACCTGGCGCTCTTTTCTCCTCCTTGGAGATATAGGTCCTCTAAGGCATTCTCTTCCAAAAGAGACCAGTCTCATCCACATTGAAAACTTGCTTCGGTGAGTAGCCTCCTTGCTGGCTAATCCGTTTGAATTTTGGCGGGAATGTCTCGGCAGCAACTGTATCTGAACAGGCAGCTTCACCAGTCATCTTAATATTATGGAAGTTATAACGGTACTTAAAATGTTGAAACCATCCTCGGCTAGCCGTAAAGGTCTCTTCCTTCGATCCTTCACCCTCTTCTGCCTTTAAGTCATCAAACAAGGATCTGGCCTTATGCTGCATAACCATAAGGCTCACAGGGGCATTACGTTGATTCTGGTCCTCCATCCACATTGCCAGCATCTTTTCCACCTTCTCTATCACAGTGTTTCTAGTACAAGTCATCTTAGTAGCACTCAGAGAAGAACTACTTCCAGCACTAACCTTAATCTTGTCAGCATTGGTCCAGATAGTACGCACTGTTGTGGGGGTTAGATCAAGCACAGCAGCTATGTCCACAACACGTTTCCCTTTTTCAAATCGGGTTAATACATCCATTTTCATAGCAAGGGTAATGGTCTTACGTTGACTCTTCACTACACTAGCATCAGTAGCACTTGATGGGCACTTGGAAGCCATTTCGATTGGTTAGAGTACAGATTTAAAGCAAAATCACTTAAACACACATGAATGATGTGAAGTCGTAACAGAGACTGGCTTGGCGTCGCTTGGGGACGCTGTGACGTTCCACGAGTGAGGGCAGCGCTCCAAGCCAAGAGAGCGTAGCGCGGCCAGACAAGAGTGGGTGATGCGCCGTAGAAAGTAGTTCGTGACTACGCAAAACGACGTAGTATCAGATCACTGGGATATTAAACGAATTTTTGGTCTCAAAAGTTCAGCGACGTAGTACCGAAACAACGTTAAGCGAGGACTTACTGTACTGTACATGAGTAAGTGAAAAGAAATTGGATAATCAGGCAACTACCTGAGTCATGAGTCTACTTTTCTTCACATGAGTTTGAGGAGTATGTTATATGGTGAGTGTTAGAGAATGGTGACAAACTGAAACCTTATTTGTGCTAGACAGGCAACCCCCACGATTCGGAATCCCGGGTTACATAAATTTGCCCTTATGCTAGTTTGATATTATGAAAAAATAAAAATAAAATTGTGAGACAAAACTCACCCTTACAGAATTTGGGTAAATTTTTTAAATTTTCAAACATAAAAATCGCGATATATAACAAAGAAATTCATTGAAATTATACAATTTCATTTGTGTGGATTCTTGGTCATAGCTACAAGATGGTTGGAGGGCGGCTCACTACCCCAGTTGTCAGCAACCACCACAGCAGTGGCGCTGCTCAGTTTGAAATCTTTTCCCAGCTTATGTTTAGTTATGCGTCTGTGTTCAGGACTGTTGTCTGCTTTATGGAATTGTGGTTAATTTATCAAAAAAATAAATAAATAAACAATTGTACTGTATTACAGTGATCTCTCGGTCAACGAGCGCCTTGGTTAACGAGATTTTGGTTAACGAGTTACCTTCCATAAGATTCTTAACTTCGGTTAACGTGCAATCCCTCGATTAACGAGTTTTTTACAGGGCGACCTCAACATGTTTTCGCTTGCATTTAGCAATCCACCAGCTGTAGTATTAGTCCGCCAATACAGTAATCGGTTCTAGGGCTTAAATTCCTTACTATTTTAGTAAATATCAAGAAGTTTATATACTATTCAATAATTTTAAAAGTTTTATATTAATTTTTTTAGTCATTTTAACAATTATTGAACCTAATTGAAGTATAGGAAGCTAGTTTTTTTGCGTGCCATACAGCCTGTCAACACACCATACAGGCGTCAGTCTCTGTGTCTTTTCAGTGGAGGAAACATCTTGCTTGAGACTCTCTTCAACTAAACGCTTTCTTCTGTGTTTCCAAGCAAATTATTGGTCAATTTGAAATTTATTTTACATATTGACAATATATAATGCAGTGCAGTGTTGATTTAAAGAAAATAATCTTGAATTACACCAAGAGAACTAAAATTTTATGGGTGAAATGGCGCCATGGGGTGACTTCTCTTCCACCCCCAATGCTTTCTCTTCTCCCTTCTCCTCCACCCCCATTCTAATTCCCATCATCATCATCCAGGAGCCTTCTACATACACACCTCAAAGTAAGTGTACTTAACTACCTTTTTTTGTTGATTTTAGGCAATTTTCGGTGAGCTGGAACCAATTACCCATTGAAACAATGGTGTCGGTTAACGAGTTTTTCGGTTAACGAGTTTCTCGGTTAACGAGTTTTTCGGTTAGCGAGCAACCTTCTAGAAGGAATTGTGCTTGTTAACCGAGGGACCACTGTATAGAAAAATATTAAATTATAACCTTTATTTCGTGTGGATTCTGGTGGTAGCTACATGACTGCTGGCGGGCTGCTTACCTCTCTAATCGTCAGCAGCCACCACAACAATGGCACTGCTCAGTTTGAATTCTTTCCCCAGTTTGTGTTCAGTTATGTGTTTGTGTTACTGTGTATCCTTATTCAAGATGTGTCAAAAAAGACCATCAAGTTCAAGAGAAAGCAGTGGTGATAAAAGATTCCATAAAGGAATTATGTTGGGCTATAAACAGGATGTTTTAAGGAGGTAACTCCTAGTATCTCTGATCGCACTAGCTGAGCTCACCACCTCCTGCAGCACTAAACATCATTTCTGGTGAGTTAAATTCAAATGTGTGCATTTATTGTCATGTTACATCATGAATGAATCATTATTTGTCTGTTTTCATTCATATATACTGTATGTGCTCGTGTTACATTTTTGGGCAGCCAAAAATTTGCTTAGAATGCATCTCAACTAAAATACAGTAATGGGAGTCATTGGAAAAAATGGTTTCACAATGTGGAAAGATTTTCAGGCACGAAACCCTTCCATAACATTGTGAGTTAAAAAAAATTAAGTAAGTTCATGAAGTAAGCAAGCATACTGATGTTAAAAAAAAGGGGCATTATTTTAGCATGTACTACAGTATTCTTCATTCCTGTACAGACACTTAGAAAAAATTACAAAAATAGTAAAAAATATTTCAGGATTTTCATTCATAAAACAAAGCATGGGACAAAAAAAAGTACCTTAGAATTTGTGTAAATTGGGGTCTACCTGCATTAACTTTTCAGTTTTGTTCTTTGTGTGACACCTCGTTTTCTTTTTCAGTCGATACACCCGATTAAACTTACCAGCCCAGTATCGAGAAGAAGTTGGAAGAAAAGCAAAGCAGCTGTTAGATTTTGGTCGGGTGAGGTATTTACAAGACCAAGGTTTCCAGTGTCGCCTTGTCAAATATGTTACTAAGGAAGTAACATTAGAAAATATTGCCCTTGTGGCTAATTATGTCGGTAGGTAACACAATTACTGTATAGTATATGGAATGTAAATTTAAAAATATATATAAACATAACTTTTTCTTTTAATTTTATTGGTCTTCAGATACAGTTTGTGGTACTGTAAAGAAAAATATACAGCATTTTTATCATTCAAAGAAATTATACACCTGTATAGCTTTATGCCACTGAAGACTTTTGTAAATGTATTTCCTTATCCTTCAACAAGTGGATGTTTAATTTTGCTAGTAACTGTTCATGGAATTTCCCACAAACATTGGTTGCATCTTCTTAAGGGCTAGTTGATTTCTGTGTAGTGAAACCATAGCAGCACATTCTCAGTTAATGTTATCATTCATATTTCTTTTACCTGTATGCATTGAATGTCTCTGTAAAGTATTATTTCGTTAGGTAACCAGAACTATGATATTACAGAAGGAAGTGCTGGTTATAAATTGTTCTGCTTTTGGTTTACTTGGCTTTTTGATGAAGAGATGAGAGCAATATTGTATGGTGTTTTTTAATCATTACTTTATTTAAGAATGGAGTGAATGAGGATAAAATCATTAAATATATACTGGTAACACTTTTCCCAAGCTTTCCATTTTAGTCTTATCCGTAAACTGTTTGTTTATACTCTCTGCAATTAACACTCATCCTTTACACATTCAGTAATACAAACAAGTAGTGACTGATTATACACCAATTAGGCGAAGCAGAAGCATTCTTCATGAAACGTTTCATCACTTTTTTCAAAGTAATTAATACTAAAAAGTGTAGAGATATTGACAAGTATCTGCTTGTGGCCACCCTATTAAAGACAACTCACAAGAGAATCAAACAGTACAGCGCATTTAGATAATATGATGTAAAGGACATGGTGTGATGAAAGACTATGTTATTTTATCACTTTATTCTACAAAATAGTATAAAAAAAAAAAAAATTAGGTCAGTCAACAATTGCAATTACATATTTCATGGGCACCATAACTTTTAGGCCAATCAACAATTGTAATTATATTTCATTAGCATTGGGGGAAAAAAGACAATTTTGATGACAAAAGTTAATTACAGTATAGGCAATACGGTACTAATGATAGTCTACAAGAAACAATACCCTCATTAGAGATTAAAGTTAATAGTTTATTATCACAAAGCTTCAGTTATCTTAAGATATGGAATGACTTTAGAGTAAAGTATCAACTAAATATTGGTGCTTAATGTTATAATTTCATTGCCTTGCCCATTAATCTTAAATTTTTCTTGAAGTTGGGGTCCTTTAGAGAAGACTCAAAGGAAAACTTTTTGTTTCCAATTTATTAAATTCCTGTTATCAGTTTATAGAAAGAATGGCACCACTGTCTGCTGAATTATTCTATGAATTGTAATAATTTCTTCATGAAGATAAAGAAAAACATTTCTGACCTCTAGTCCAATTTTAAACCCTTTTTTGTTAGATCAGCCTTTGCCTCCTTAATCTGATTCTGTAACTCTTCTGCTGCTTCCTTACAGTCATTAAATGTATAAACACGATAAGCAATTATGGCAACTGATGCTAAACCAAATAATGCTACCAAGAGGACTGGAAACAACAAGATCTCCAAGTAGTATTGCTTAGTAAATTCATTTTGAATCTGAAACAGAGAAACATATAGTTAGGAAGAACTATTTTGGCCTTGAACAAATGAAATTTCCTACCAACTGTGAATAGCACACTCGTGTATAGTTCAAGTTTTTAAGACCAAATTTTTAGGCAAAAAATTGGGGGTCGTCCTATACATGCATAATAGTTTTTTTTATGTTGAACCCATGCATGGTGGGAAGGGCGAGGAGCAACTTTTAGCTTCAGACATAAAAAATATTTACCATTTACTGCCAGTAAACAATGGAAATGTAAAATATGTACCAATTAGTAATGAAAAGTTGTGCAGTTCCTTCAGCAAATGAAGCTCACCAACTTACAATAGGCTAAATTACCTTACAACGTGCTTTCAGTAGTCTATGTTGAAGTTCTTAGCACAGGCTAACTTATATCATATACGGTATCACAGTTCTCATTGATCTACAAAAAATACCGGTAATAAAAACCTTTTCGATATTTCACACTTAATATAATACCTGGTAATCTACTTCAACCTCCTATTGTTTACAACGACGCATGACGCACCACCAGCTGTTGAGTATCAGCTAGACGGTACACGTGTTTTTCGAATCTTTTCAGTTAAAAAACTGTTACATCACATGTATATTTTACCTTAACTGTGCCTGAATGAATATATTCTCGGAAATAAATATTAGTTTTGCTGAAACGTGATGTATTTTAATGTAAAATAGGATAAAACAAAAGATTTTACCTAACCTTCCGATGTTCAAGAGAAGTTACTCGTTTTTTTAATAGTTTTTGGTTAAAATACTGTTATATTACAATACTGTGCTTGATATACTACATTCACGGAAATGTAATATTTTTGCTGAAATGACGTTCGTATTACAGTGGAAAGTGGGATAAAATTGACGAAAACAATGACTTTCGCTTTCTTTCGTTCAAAAGATGTTACCGTACTCGCTTTTCGAATGGTTTTCAGTTAAAAAACTGTTGTATTACAATAATATTCTATCCTAATTGACTTGAATAAATACTACGATACCATATTTCTGAATATTTTCATTAAAATCCATCAAAATCATTTTCCTTGCCATCGTCTGCAGCACCAAATAGCTTCTCCCAGTCCTCTCCTTGAACAGGGCTAGAGGGTACGTATTTTTCGAATCGTTTTCAGTTAAAAAACTGTTACATCACACGTATATTTTACCTAAACTGCGCCTGAATGAATATATTCTCGGAAATAAATAGTAGTTTTGCTGAAACGTGATGTATTTCAATGTAAAATAGGATAAAATACATGACGAAAACAAAAGACTTTACATAAGCTTCCGATGTTCTTGAGATGTTACTCGTTTTTTTTTTTTTAAGTTTTCGGTTAAAATACTGTTATATTACAATGATATTCTATTCATACTGTGCTTGATATAATACATTCACGGAAATGTAATATTTTTGCTGAAATTACGTACGTATTACAGTGGAAAGAGGGATAAAATCGTGACGAAAACAATGACTTTCGCTTTCTTTCGTTCAAAAGATGTTACCGTAATCGCTTTTCGAATGGTTTAGTTAAAAAACTGTTATTACAATAATATTCCCTCCTAATTGACTTGAATAAATACTTGAATGGAAATATACAATATTTTTGTTGAAACTACCCACGTTTCAGTGTAAAGTGTCGTAATAATAAATGGTAAACAATTTGCCTTCGGCACTCGGTGTTTCAGGCACGGCGAGCCTCAGTTTATAGGAAATAGAGTGTTTTTACTGATGGTTTTGTTGTTCCATTACCCTCAAAAATGTGGATCAACCTATAAACGAGGAATATCATAAATTAACGATTTCTTGGTCAAAAAATCAGGGTCGACCTATAAACGAGGGGGGGGGGTTATAGACGAGTATATACGGTAATTTCAATCTTTATAGGACACAAGGAGAAATGAAATCCTATAAATAAATATAGTCATGGCAACCATAGCATCCTCTTAACTAGAAAATACAAAAATAAGAGTTAATACAGTACTGTACTGTACATTTATTTGTGACCCCTTAACTAGGCTCCCTACATTTTTGGCTTGTCAGTCAAATTCTAAGAATTGTACCATTTGTTAAAGAGGGCAAAAAGGGACAGAGCATATTTAATGTGTAGACTAATTTCCACAACAAGAAAATATTAACATTAGGTTATAATAGAGAATGATAAGTACTGTAATATGATTAAAAAATATCAAAACAAAAGTTTATTTTCAACAAAAATATTAAACTTCAGTGTTTCACTATTAATTAAAGTATTTTGTAAATACAGCATAGTCATAAATATACTGTGCGCAATATACTTATACTTATAAATATACTTAGCACAATACTACTGTACATACAGTGTTGGTGACGACTGCTGACCAAGGACCAAGGATAAGTACTGCCCCAGTTAACCATTCCATTAGCTTGGTCATGTTGATCTGGAAATTTAGCAGATGGATGCATTTTATGTTAGTACTGCAGTAAAAGCCTATCATACGTAATTTTATCAATCCAATAATAGAATAATTTTATCTTACATAACTATAATATGAGATTGTTAAGATAGGTCTGGTTTGTTCATATTACCTGGTGCCATAAATGGCTTCGAGTGTGGAAAGACCTTTATTACAACCAAAAAGTAAACTAGAAAAACCTCCAGGGGTAGAGGGAACGTGAGTATAATTTATTTATGACTGCATATGACACACTAATTTATATTTTGGGGTACAGTATACTGTATATGTAGTTTAGGTTTATTGACTTACAAATTTGCACTAAAAAAAATTTTTAATGTATAAAATGAAAGTTCAGTGTGGGGGAGGAAGGGGCATATGAAGACAAATTTGAATTTATATAAGAAAATAGGTTTGTTTATTTTTCTTTCTTTTTTTCCCCCTATAACGTCAGGTACTACAGTACATGCTCATCTTCCTACCAGTGATGGCATGTTTGCACTTAACTGCTTACAAATGCTTCCCAGCAACAGAACACTTGCCAATGACTTTTCCATGCAAAATGAAATATTAACACCATAACCTACCAAACCTAATCCACTTGACCCAAGTTACCTAACCTGGAGGTTTTTGTGTGTATGGAAAAAATGCTGGGAAGCATTCATGTATATTGCCAAACTAATGTTACAAAGACAGCAAATCTTTTATTCTTTTGGGGGATACAGAACATTATTCTTAATGAAAGACAGAAATTATCATTGTCTATGTAAAAGTTTTCTTAAGTTACGGTTTCTTTGTATAAGCATGAAATGGAAATGCAATTGTCAATGAAATGTTCCTGCTCATATAAACACTTGAAGCAAATATGGAATAGTCATCAGGTGGACACTTACAAGAAAGACTTGAAGGGGATAAAAGAACACAGAAAGTGCTACTCCTCCACCCGAATTACATTATTACTCGGGTAAGAAATGAGTTTTCCTGTAAGGTATAGACTTTTTGTTAGGTAGCTGGTTGACCTGACTGTCTTATAATGTTGCTGTCAGGTTATCTATGTACAATGTAATACTTTTAATTTACAGCTTTGATGGGGAAAGGATGCTGGTAGTTTGTTTTATACAGTATCCTCATTATTCCTGAGAAGTTTGTCTTTTAATGTCCAATGTTAGTATAGGAGGAAATGAGAGTACCCGGTGAAAATTTGCAATGTATGGTAGGGTCACACTGATTAACACCCTTCTCACATTTGCCTTGGGCCAGGAATAGAGATCAGGTCACAATCTAAACTAAGGGATACAAGCATTACTGCTGTATGATCAGCACATACCGGTAATTAAATTTTTTTTTCATTGCTTTTGTAGGTTTACTGTAATTTGATTAGTCGTCCCAACCTCATCATAAGCTCCATTAAGTCTAGGAATGACATTGGATATGTTCAGGTACTGTACATTCAAGAGCTCATGCATGCCTAGTACAGGTACTTCTCAAATGTGCATTATAAAAAACTGTCAAACTATCCAAGCGTTGAGTACTGTTAGCAGATATTTGATGAAAAGGATGGAGCAAAATAAGGACCTGCTGGTACAGGTAATGACACATGAAAATATATTGAGCCACACTGTCAAGTCTGTGGACTGCATGAAGATATCTGGGAAGCTGACAAGTCAAGATGGTGTAGCAATCATGCAAAAAGATCTGCATGAACAGACAAATTCCCTGACTATTTAAAGGAGATAAATTAAGTTTGAGTTGAAGTTTTGTATGAATCTGCAGAGGGATATGGTGGTCATACACTGGAGGATATGATCACCCACATTCTTGGATTTGTCATCAGGAATTCTAGCCTTGGTCATGGGAAGATTTTTCAGATTTCAATTGAAGAGTTAACCCCAATGGAACACGACCAACCATTGCTTGCATGCAGTATACAGTACATGTATGTATTAACCAATTTTATCATGAAATAGGACTACTGCCCTGTAATAAAGCAAATGACCAAACCTGAATATACAGTAACACTAAATTTTTTCAGGCACGTGGAGACGTGAAATTGTTGCAATATGATTGTTCAGTGTTTTTACCCTGTTATTTCCATCTTCGTTATGACTGAAAGATAAAATAAAAAGAAACTACTTCAATGTTATTTCAATTTTATTACTCAGTATCATCCAATATCTCCTGAAAATGTGGTCCAATATGCGTAAGTCCTTCTGGTGCTAATCATTTCCTCCATCAACTCTTCAGACAAGGCACAACAGGAGGTTAATACAGTATTTTGTAGTTACCATTCATGGAACTATAAATTTTTATCCAGGGATAGAGCAAAAAATATAAATGCTTTGCTGTATAGAATTTCTGGCGGAAATTTAGAGTTTTTGCGTTATTCTCACTTTTTTATTTCACTTACGTATACAAGTTTGTGGGTAATTTTTTTTTTTTACATCTAACTCAGCCAATTAGTAAAAGTATCAGATGTCATGCAATTCTGTACTTGTGTGCATGAGCTCAATTATTCCTCAGCCAATCAGAGCAAGTCCCGATGTCACATGAATTTGAATTAGTGGGAAAATGGCTTCTGTCTGTGAACGTTGTTCGTTGAAAGACTGGCGTGTAACTCAGCAAGTATTAAAGAAAGCCGCAGCTATTGACATCTTTAGGTCTCATATGGTGTTCTCCTTGGTTCAGTATCCAAAGTGTAATTCAGACTGTCTGTATTGTCAAGATCGCACACTTTGTATTGCAGTAAAAGACAGACACTCGCAAAGAAAAAGAGATCTCGTATTTTGCTCGGTCCATGTTCCAAGCTGATCATAAAGATCATAACCCCATCACCACTTCCTCCATCTGTTAACCAAACTAAGTTTTAGTTCGGTAAATTTAGGTTAGGTTTACATACTGATTTTTCTAGTTAGGTTAAGTTGCCATGTATGCTGATATTTGAGTCGGTTTTGCTTGTTTTTACCCCTAAGGACCCACCTTCACCTTTTCACCCCACAATCTTGGTAATTGGAGGGGGTCATATCTCCAAAAGTATTTATTTCTTCCAAATATGAAGGTCATATGTGTGTGAAACAGTGAAAAAAACACACAATTTTTTTTAGTAATTATCATGAATGGTCAATATGGAATATTTACCCAATAGGGCAGATCTTCTACACACATCCAAAATCTGGAAAGGGATAGGAAAACAAATTATGTCATGTACCACCAACAGGAGAGGACAAACTAGGAGGTGTGTATGACCAGAGTGGACAAAGTGCTAGGGAGAAAAAAATGGAGACCTCTGGTGCTTTCCTCTCTGTGGCTTGCCACCCATCACCCTCACTGCCAGCCCTGCATGTAGTGAGACATGGATAGTTCTACTTAACAGCAAAATTGACGGTATTGGCACTTCTAGTCTAAGTAACCGAGTTTCTTTTGGGATACGGAGGTGGTTTCCCTATCCTTTCGTGAATAAATCTCTATGTTGACCTTAGTGGCATTTTGTCCATGCTGGTAATATGTGCCTCAAATCTTCAAGGTCACCAAAGTGTCTTGCAGGACAAATATAAAGAAAAACTTCTTCACACCAAGGGTAGTAGACTATCAGCTCAAGCTGTGGAGGTGAGAACTGTAGTGGGCTTCAAAATAGCCCTGGACACGATCATCTTATACACACCCCTGGACTCCTTCCTTCAGCATGGTCATCTCTAGTTTTGTTTTTTGTTTTGGTAAGGCTGGAGGAGACCATTAGCACCAGAAGGACTTTATGGAATTGCACCAAATTTTCAGATGTTTGGATGATACTCGGTAATAAAAATCGAAGAGAGAATAACAAGGTAAAAACACTGCAATCTAAACGTTTTTGTATGTGAAGAAACAAAAGGTTTACCATAATTATGGAATAGTCAAATCTCCTATGGTAACTATATTTGGGTTCACATCGTCTGCTATGCGGATAGTATCCGCAATCTGTTTACATGTCAAGAAACGAATGACTATCTCACCGGGCATATTTAATACAATTCATATTGGATTGAAGTAGTTAATTTTTTCTAGAGATGTTGTTTGGATGATAGTAAGTTAGAATATCGAAACTACAATGCACAGGTTAGGAAGTTAGGTAAGGTTGTAATTTGTGCATTCTCGCTTTCATTTTCGTGTTCAATATCATGCAAATAGTATCTCCAGAAACTTTGGTTCAATTCCATATGTTATTTCTGGTGCTAATGGTTCCTCCACCTTAACTACTTTTATTTTGTACCACTTATCAGCTTACTCGCCATTTAGGTGGTTAGTCTGTAATGTACGAGGAAACTGCTTCCACCCGAAGTACTCATAGTTCGATTTTGTTAATTTCTTCGACTGATGTTCTTATCATTGTAGCAAGTACTTTTAAAAGAGGTGACATTTACTAGAACCTAACCTAACCAAACAAAGAAACCTACCTAACTTTATCTCATGTCCCTGGTACCAATGAAAGCAACTTTCTTGAAGCATCATGGTGTAATTTTACATTTTTTGAGGATGTGAGAGTATGCTCGAACCTAGCAGGTCCGTTATAGCAAACTGAGCATATGTAAACAAGCACTATCTCAGCTGAATTGTCATAGAAAACGAATTTAAAATTGCCACAATTTCACTGTTTTATAGTCGACACTCATAGTTATGGCAAATGTGTTAAAAATTGTTAATTTAAAAGTTCAAGTTAACTTAACCTAATCTTAAACTAAACTAATCTAACCTAACCTATCATAACTTAACACCTGCTGTGGGCGAACTTATTATTGCTGAGATGGAGGGAAGCGACTGTGAAGTCCTCCATGTTAGCCAATAATAAATTTCTTGCCCATCCGACGAGGGGTCACAGTTCAAGGATGAAGAAGCCACAAGTCCAAAAAAACTGTGTGGGTAAACTTTTTGGGAGTGAGAATTATGAACTCTTGGAACAATCTGCCAGTGTTGTGATGGCACCAAGTGTGAGCTCTTTCAAGACCAGACTTGACCAACACTGTAGCAGGTTCAGATACATTCAGGAGCCAGTGCATACCCAGTACTTGCCAACAGTGCTAGACTTGACCGTTCGCCCAAGCAGCTAACAAGCCGATCAGTGGCATATAGGATAAAACTAAAAAAGTTAAGTACGAAGACGTCATTTTAGTGTCATGAAGTTTTTAACAGTATTTTACCCAGCCATTTTCCTCATCCCTCATACCCTGCCCACTACACATGATTTATGATCGTACATATCAGAAAACGAAAACACTAACTAAAAGTTAAAATATGAAGTTGTCGTTCCTAATCTATTTACAATCACCAAAACAACAAGGAAAAAAACAAAAAAGGAAATCCATAAACGTTTTCTGGGGGTAGTGGTTTCCTCATAACTTACCGGCTGGTCTATCTAATGTTAGTGCAAGTGGAAACCTTTGATGTTTGGTAGGGTCGGGATGGATAACACCATTCTCACGTGTGCTCGAGGTCCAATCCTTGACATATTGGTGAAATATGCGTGTTACCGCTGTGACCACAGGTAAATAGGGTAAAACTTCACAAAATTACATTTGTTGTACAATGACCACTTATTGAAACCGAGACAGCTATAAGTCTGTCATTACCTGTATAATACAGCATTTTCTTGTTACAAATTTTCTTAAAAGTCAGAAACAACCATATTCATTAATTCAAACTACAGAAACTGTCTTTACCTGTTGTCTGACGTGGCGATGTGCACGTTGAAACTCCTGCACAGTATTGCTGGGATATGACAGGGGCCGAGATGACCCTCAAGATCCTCAATACTGGATGACACACTAATTCATCATCTTGCTCCTGGTAGCTGCTGCCACCTCTCGTCCAGTACACAAAACACAAACGCTTGGTCGAAAAAAATGGAATATATTTGAAGGTAAACATTGATAAGTGTAGCTGCTGAAACAGAAGAAAGATTTTTTTATATATCCATATGAAATGTGTTTTCACAAAATTTTATCGGTGTGTTGGGTTTTTTATGAGGAATTTAAGTGTTTCGTTAGTCTTCCTGTCCTGTTGTATGGTTCACATATGAGGATTTTCTTTTTCTTTCTCGAGTCATCAAATTATCTCATTACTTATCTTCTTTATTATTTGTCATTTGTCATAGCTAGTCAGAAACGCATGCAATTACGATTCTGTGAAATGATGATCATTGTCCTGCTTTAGTTTAGAAACTATGAAAAAATACTTATATGCACATTATTCACTGCTCTGGCATTTGCTAATTTTGGAATAAGTTATTATTCAAATATAAGGACTTAATAAAATATGAATGCTAGTGCCATCTCTTGGCCATGTAAGAGTTCATGATGACTTGTGTAGTTGCTACATATCACCACTTGATGGTTTATGAACACGTTACTCTTCTTTCTTTACACAGTTGTCAGTGTCAACAAACTTTCATTGTTACCAATACGACGGTAAAGCTGCACATATAACTGTTTTAATTGTATCTTATGTTACATTTTCTTTATATATATATATATATATATATATATATATATATATATATATATATATATATATATATATATATATATATATATATATATATATATATATCATGTAATCTATTATCATCTTACTAACCGCTCGGGCGGTTGGTTTGTTCTTTGTTACTTTGTTATTATCTATTGTCCAGCGTTAGTACAAGAGGAAATTTGAATACCAGGAGAAAATTTGCTTATTGGTTGGGTCACACTGGCTAACACTTCTCACATCTGTCCCGAGCCGAAACTTGAATTTAACCCACAATTTTAATTTCACTAATAGAGATTACGAATTTTGACCACTGATAGACTCGATTGCAGGATTCTCGTGCAGTTTTAAACAGATGTGACTTATTTTAGAGAAATTTTAAATTAAAATGTCTTGGTACATTTCTTTTGAGTGTTAATTTGACCCATTTCATTGTATTACTTAAGCTATCTTGAGAGCAAATTAGGACTACTGAACATGTAGGCATATTGTCTACTTTTTTTTATGACGCCCAACTTCCCAGGGATGGCAAACTACTACTACTACTACTACTACTATAATAATAATAATAATAATAATAATAATAATAATAATAATAATAATAATAATAACAATACTTTGTTGCACAGAGGGTGAGAGGGATCTGGCTATACTGTTAAAATATATATATATATTTCACCTGTTGGCTGACATGTTTTCTCGAATAATCAATAGATATAATCTTTTATTGTGATTAGAATTTACAGTGTTACTCATTAGAACATATATCGACAAACCAAAATCAAAATTGTTCGTGCAAAATACAATCGCGATGGGAAAATTAAATGGAATAAAATGTATCTATACTGTCTAGTTTTAAGTCAAACAATTCTATCATAGTAAATAGTAGTGATTTGCTATGAATATGGAAGCCTATCTTGCCTTCAGTTTTTTTTTTGTTTTTTAGTGTACGCCAATGAAGTGGATCTGCACAACTGTTGGCAGACGCTGCGAGAGCCTCAGTGTGCTTGTGGTGTGAGGCGGGGAGGGACGTATAAATTTGCTCGCGGGGAGCATCCATGCTAAATAAGTTTTTATAAGCGTATCGACAAAATTTTAATTTATTATCAATGAATATGGACACTAAAGATTACGATCATGTCAGAAACCTCACTCTTTTATTCTTCCTTGACCGGCTCATGGACAAGGGTCAACCGCGGACGTTGCATGACCTAAGCTGTCAGTTTGGGACTAAAGGTTTCACTAAGGAAATGCGCCAGATTGCTGGTGGCTCACAATCTGGCTTGAGAAAGTTCCTGCAGCAGTATCCGTCCCTGTTTACCTTGGAGGATGACTATGTGAGTGTTACGAACTACAGCAATGGCATTTCCAATCCACACGACCCAACTGGCAAACTGCTTGGCAAACGGGACTATGCCCAGGAAGCTGTTGATTATTTCGTGGGTAAATTACGCCAGTATGGAGCTGGGACAGAAGTACCAATCAAATCCTTACTTGGACATCGGTCTCAGGCGTCGCCGGAGGTGCGCCATGTCTCAGGACAACATGTCAAGGAGTTTCGTGATTTTCTTGTGCGATATCCCGATGTGTTTGTTGTGAGGGAGGAGACGGTGATCCTGAAGGAATATGAGGGAGCGGCGCCCCAACCCTTTAAGGAACTGGAGGTGCCGCAGATCGACCCGGTCCTCACACAGCAGGTGGGTTAACACGCCGCCTTGTGGCCGCTCATACCAACATTTGCATCAGTTTCAGGTTTATATGGACACATTGCCCTTACTACACTTTATGAGCCAGTAATTACACATTAACATTTCCAGCCTAAACCCATTTGTTCTTCATTAATAATCCTATAACAATTTATCTGCTCATTTAGAGATAAAAAAGCCCCCTTTGAGCCGTAGACCAAACACCCACCCGAGAATGACAGATTTCGCTAGGCCCCCACAAATGTATACATACAACTGACGCATTTTCATTTGCCTTCAACACACTCGGCCTTAATTGTTAGCATGTCCACATGCTTAACAAAACAGTATAACCCTCCCTCCACCAACTCCCTCCCTCCACCAACTCCCCCCCTCCACCAACTCCCCTCCCCCCTCCACCAACTCCCCTCCCCCCATCCACAGGTTTTTTTTTGCTGGAGATGATCCCCAGTCCCCTACATACATCGTAGGCTGTGTAAAATGTACAAAGTGAGAACCCTCCCCCCTCCTCAGTGACCTCTCCCTCATGCACACACATGTATATATACTTGCATACTGTATATACTTATGCACAAGCATATATACATACATTTAAGTACGCTAGCATATTCAGTATACATATAATTGAACACACACACATATGCATACTGATTTGAGTATATATTATGAGAATCGGGCTTTGCGTGCCGAGCTTGCTGGTCCTAAGTCCAGGGGGTCAGAAACATGGAGTGTATTTAACATGAGTGTTCGTACTAAATACTGAGGGATGGCAGAGAAGAATCAACACTTAAAAAACTTACAGAATTAATACGTCATAGAGGCTCGGTTCCCTGTAAGTCCAGTAGTGAAAGAATGTAAAGCTAAAGCTTTACCGAAAGAAACGTTTCCAGAACTTGTAGGGTCGCCTCGCCTGTTCAATTTATCTGCCTATATTAATAAAGAAGCTAAGACATCCCAACTCATGTCTGCATGCAGCCACCTTGCAGTGTAACCTGACATATAGTTTATAGCTCATTTTAATATTTGTATAATTCTTCTGTTTGCTTTGGTAAATTTATTTATTTTAATTCACCTGTACTGTAGTTCGTTTATGGGAGACAATAATATATAGTGTTTTATACTTATTAACTTTCGGCCTTTATAACTCACGGCCTAAAGACTTCTGTGGTTTAAATATCTACGGCCCCAACGTCTTACTGCCTAACAGGATCACTGCCTAAAAGTCCCGAACTCTACCCCCCCCCACACACTTCTCTCTACCATGTACACACGTGCCCGCGATTCCACACTGGGCAATTCGATTAGATGCTAATTTACCCCATTTTTATCCGTAAGACTGGCAGTACAGTATAGCAATAAAATTTTCCCGTCTCCTCTTGCATAAATTTGTGAGAATGACACACAAATATATATATATATATATATATATATATATATATATATATATATATATATATATATATATATATATATTATATATTCTTTACGCGCAGACATTTGGACAAGGATGCAAAGTTCTGGTTCCAAAACTCGAGTAAGTCCCGTATAACTGGACAAAACAAACTAACGAAACCTAAACTGACATAGAAAATATTGTAAATTCTTCGTTAGGTTTCTATTTATTTTTATTAGCAGTTTAGTGAGTTCTGGCCTCAGAAACGACATTCTTGCCAACCTCTGTAAAGCTAACGCAGTTACAGTCCAACCAACAAATGCACACACGTGTGACACTGGACCTGTCTCTCTCCCCCACCTCTCATACACACTCCACTCATAAGTTAAGAATTTCACTCCGTATCCACTTCCTCAAACACACACACACACACACATATTTCAATATGCTTTGAATATCCATATATTTTTTTTTCATTCTGTACCGTATATTTTTATTTTTATTTGTTCATGTTTACGTAAAGTCCATTTAAATTTTCTTGGCGCAGGTCAAATTTGTGAGAGCATTTTCAGTTAAAGTACGGTACCGGTAGCCTATCATGTAAAGACCATATAATTTACCACTGACATTTTCTTGTATTAGCAAAAAAACAAAAACATTGCAATGGCTTAGATAGTATCGAGGGGCAATATGATCGAGGTGTATACATGGAAGTCAGGGTTAAACGAAGGTGATATTATTCGTCGCAATGATTTTAAATTCGACAAATTTAGATTTAGGCGCAAGATACGGCAAGTAAACACTGGTTGGGAAATAGAGTAGTGTGTGACCGGAACAAGTTACTGGACATATCATTTAATCGAACACGCTGGGTAGCTTTAAATATAGGTTGGACGGATATATGAGCGATAGGGGTTGGGTGTAAACGGGCTGCCAAGTATGGGCCAATAGGCCCGCTGCAGTTTCCTCCATTCTTATGTTATGTGTCTACCCATCGAAAAGTTGTGCAACGAGTACGATACCTTATACTGTGGGAGCAAGCAGTATTCTGTACTAATATTGCTTGCTCCTGCTGCTTTTTTTTTACCGATGAGTGAATATTCATGAAAAATGCCTTAAATCACTGGACAAGAATGTAATTTCTACATCCTTGCCAATCACTGCTTAAAGTTTATCAGATTGCCAAACGTTAAAAAGATATAGTTCTTTTACAGGCTCTTTATTCGATTTCTGACACAAAAGAGTACACTTAACCGTTAGCTTTGGGCTTTTTGTCTAAGACTTGAGTGTGATGGTCATACTTCAAGGTTTAATGCCGTAGCTCATATTCTAGATGACTTGCTTTTGGTATCAAGTTTTTGCCAGGGTATGTTTGTCCAGTGTTTGTTTCAAGCACGGTAAATGGTGTACTGTACTGTGTAGTGCCTTTATGTGTTGCATCTTTTATGTAACGTGTCAAGTTTTTGTTTAGTATGCATTCTTTTTTATATGACTTAAAGGGCCACAGAATTATTTTGTGAAAGGATTGGTTGCAACAGGTGCCAATTAGGAGACTTAATTCAAATCAGTTGCTGTTCTTGGTTATCCCATTAATCTAGTAAGTTATTTGTATTGTGCATAACGATTCCCGTAAACAGCTAAGTGGTTACTGGTGTGTAGTGTTTCTGAGGGGAGGGGGTGGTTCCGTGTGTGTTTCCCCGGGTGTTGTTGGGTGATGTGTCTCCTAGCAGGATAAACTGGACGGCTTTGGGTTCAAGGTCACCCATCCTCTAGGCTACCAGTATCATCACAATAAAGGCTCACTGCATACCTATACTTGGCTTCTCTGTTTCCGTACGCTACTTTAACCTCTGCCTCCTCCCGTCATTAGGCCGGTCTTCCACCAACCTGTCTGAAAAGTTGGGACAAGCTTTTCGATTCTGCTTCATGAAGAACCATGTATATTCGAGTAGGCTAGCCTATAGTCAATAGTGTTTGGGAACCTAATAGTCAATAGTGTTTGGGAACCTAACCAATTTCCTATTTAAGTATTTCTTGCACTCTACGCGTCATGATTCTTACATCACCAGGTGAAGTGTAGTAACTTTACTGTTCACCCTTTTTATTTTCAGCAATATTTTGTACTACTATATTTCAGTGTTTTGCAGGTAACAGAACCAGACATTCCAATTTTTCTCGAATATTCGTTATACCGATTGTATAAACAATTCTTTTGAATTGTGTTAGATGTTATACGTTGTTGACCTGATTACATTCGTTGTATTTTCACTTATCTCTGTTACATCTCTATTACAGTACTAATTGTTCTTTTGAAATGGTAAATTAAGGGAACAAAATATGGCAACTGTTTTGGTTACAAAAATATAAATTTTTATATAGAATCCAGCTGTATATTTTATCATATAAGGTTATAACAATGAAAAGTAAAGGATATTTATATTTCAATATTATTAGTGTATTGGTATTTCTTTATTTATCACCAATGGGATTTGATTATGGTGAAATTTGACAACACGTTTTCAATCCAATATGTCGTGTGTGTGTGTGTGTGTGTGTGTGTGTGTTATATCCACTGCTTATACAGCATACCGGTAATGAATGTATTATGTGAGATGATAAAGGCAGTAGAAATACTGTAGTTACCAACGGTTCATGACAAAACTACGCAAGTACGACACAGTACTTGAGAGAGAGATTATCTTGTATGCAGTCTTAGTTCAATCACATGACCGAGCCGTGAGCTTCGGTGTGAAGTACTGTACGCCCATGTACAGTCAGCCAAAGATGCACCGACCCCACCCTGGGCCTCGTGCTCGCAATTTTACCTGGCATTACTTGGTAAAGGAAGGCTGTGTGTAAAGGTGATTGTGATTGGTGAATCTATTTTCGGTTGTATCACTGTCTGGATAAATATTAAACAAACCAAAGGTAACATTTTTATAACAATAAACTATTCATTGTTATTTAAGGTCATGAGAGGTTTCCAAATGTTCGTATATTTGTTTAAATAATGAAGAAAATTTGATGTGAGAATCTTGTGGCAGCTGTGGTTGTAGTAGAGTTTTCCAGTAATTATATTCATTATAAAGGAAATGTATAATTGAACATTGTTTTCAAAACCCAAGCATTAATATTAATAAACACAAAGTCTAGACAAAAAATAGTAAATTCTTTATTGCATTATTTTGAATTTACAGAATGAAATTACTGAAATTCTGTTTGGCGTATCAAAGCTAGATACATAGTGCTCAAGTGTTTTAAGAATCTTTGCAAATGATCGACTCAACACTGGGTTCACTCGGGGGAGGGGGACACCATATACTGGCTTTCAAAATTACCGCATGTTCTCAATATCATAACCATAACCTTTAAGCCTCTTGTAGAGCGAATAATGCGGGTTGTTTGGTTGGTAATTCTATATGCATTGTATTATAAAATAGATAATTGAAATATTTGTCATTTTTATTTCTAATTATTGGTTTTAGTGACAGGCGAATTTTTCAGATGAGTTGCAGGGAGAAGGTGTGTCTAGGCCTGGAGTAAGATTGGGTGTTCCACTTTCAGTACGATCATGCTAAATGCTTTTATCCTAAAGCAGTGTCTGGCTTCTGATGGATTTCAGATAATATAAAATATGTTTAATGAAGCAGATTCTGCTGCCTTTTTCGTTTTAGGAGTACGACTATGTTAAGCCGAAAGTCACGAGAGTTAGGTATAGCTGCGTTAGCCTACTCAGTGAGGAAGGGGGAGGTGAAGATATTAGTTTTTTTTTACCTGAACATTTTAAGAATTGTGGAGATAGTGACTCACCTTTAACCTCTGGACAATCTACTTAGTCGGGGGATTGCTCGGTTAGTGGTGAGGAAACCACCGCTTCGGGTTCGGATGTGGTGGCTTTAGCCCCCAGTGAGGGTCGAAGGTTATCAATGGCTAAATAAATTAAAGTAGTTGATATAGAAGTGTTATGGTGAGTACAGCTCTCAACTTGTTACTACCTGCAGATGTTGCTGTAGGAAGGGTTATCCACTTGAGTTAGGTTGTGGAAGAACAATAACGACGTATCTGCATCTCCATTGTATCATGACATCAAACAAACCTGGCTACACCCTGGCATATTACGTTCACAGTCTGGAACTCTAAATGGTACCCCTGATCTTGCCAAGGTTCAAACCAGTTTAGGAAATAGATTCCAGTACATTGGCTATTGGGACAATGATGTGTATGGTTCCCCTTCATAATGACTATTTGAAACGAAGATAAGGATCAGGAGCATTTTGCACATCAACGCTGCAAAGAATGATTCCCCTAATTTCACAGTATTTGACATATTTTTTTTAAACATTCTTCGGTGGATGTAGTGAAATGTGCCAAGACAAAGTGATGAAATCTGTCCTTTACATCTAGTTGAACGATATTGGATATTCATGCCTTTAGAAGGGGAACTTGTTTCGTGTCCTTTGTACCTCCTCAGTCTTTTGAGGAGGTTGGAGCCTCCAACTTGGAGGCTTTTGAAATGTGGTGTTATAGGCGAAAACCATGAATAAGCTATACTGACAGGAAAACAAATAAAGAAGTACGGTACTAAGATTAGCAAATACTTTAAGAGAAATGTTTGAAATGTACAGAAAGAGAAAATTAGATACTTTGGTAAAGTAATTAGGGATGAGAGGATAACAACATAAATATTAATGGGCAAAGTTAGGATAGGAGAGCCAGGGGAAGGCAGAGACTGGGTTGGATAAATTAAATTAAGAACTGGGTACCCAGAGAGATAAAAAACCAGCTCAGAGGATTGGTAAAAACAGCCCAAGAACATTTAGAGTGGAGGACTGTGGTCACCAGCCCTTAGGTATGAGGAAGGTACTCTGATTGATTGAGTATTGTGTTAACTTCAGGCCGTCTTAAGTTGTTATTTACGAGTGTTTCTTGTTTTAGCCTGAGAAGCATTTACTTTTTTACTTGGTTAAGGGTGTCAGTGATAGGGGATGGGTGTAAACAGGAGCTGCGTAGTGTGGGCCAATAGGTCAACTGCGGTTTCTTTCCTTCTTATGTTCTTATTTCTTGTTAGAATTACAAAGCTGTTTATTGAACAGACAATTCTTCTCCATCATAGATTTAAACGTGGGTTCTTCAGAATCTTTATTTCCAGAATAACAATCA
This sequence comes from Homarus americanus, assembly GCF_018991925.1. Taxonomy (NCBI): domain Eukaryota; kingdom Metazoa; phylum Arthropoda; class Malacostraca; order Decapoda; family Nephropidae; genus Homarus; species Homarus americanus. The sequence continues at coordinate 760,908 of NW_024723340.1, forward strand.
AAGTTCCGTGCCGGTAATTGTAATTTTACAAATAAGCTGCACTTCGAAAGTATATGCATTGTATACGGTACCATACATAGTATAAAGGGTTTCACAGCATCGTTACCCTGCCTAAGTGGAATGTCCTGGAGATGATTTTGGCAAAGGGGTGCTTGGTTTTGGCAGCGACCTGAGGCGTACAGATAACATGAGTGAATTTTGTTCTTGTAAATTGTTTAATTTTGGTAGTCCATTGTGATCAACCACAGGTTTTCGTGAAGTTGACTAAAGAGTTGTTCACTGAATGTTGTGTTTGTGTCACGTGAGAAGAATTGATGAAATGTTCCTTTCTCATTTACACCATATTATATTACACAACTGCGTTGTCTATATATACTTAATTTACCTGATGGTCACTCAAACTAGAGGCCACCATGACTAGAGGCCTGTGTAGGATCCCTCAATTGGTCTTGATAGTCTTGACCAGGGAAATTTTGAAGTCCAGTTCTGTTCTCTCTTCCACAGGTTAGCTGGAAGGCTATTCCACAGGGCTACCACCCTGTGTGAAGAAGTATTTTATTACATTCTTCCTACATGACATCTTGGTTGAGCTTGAAGTTGTCCTCTCGTGTTGGTAGCACGTGACATCACGAACAAAAATGGCCTGCGTTTACATTTCCCACCCCTTTCAAGATTTAGGATATCTCTGAAATCTGCCCTTTGTGCCTTTGTATGAAGAGTTGTTAGTCCTAAGGCCCTCAGTCGACTTGGACAATCGAGATGATAGCGTCCAGAAATCTTCTCAGACAACTGTGTTGCACATTTTCTCGGGCTGTTATGTCTTTCTGGAGGTAAGGTTTCCATGCCTATACTGCATACAGTAATCCTGGTAGGGACGTACGAAAGACTTATATATACGTATAAGTTGGAGAAACATCTTGTCTTTGTATTTGAAGGTCCGATCTTTATAAGCCCTGATATTTTTTCACTGCTGCTGTTACTTGTTGCGTTGCCTTCAATGATTGTTCTATCACGACGCTAAGATCTATTTTCTTATCTACAGTTGCCTTTCCAAGAAAGTGTTATTCACAGAATATTTTTGACGGGTTGTACAGTATGTCACGTGCAGACTTACATTTTGTAATGGTAAAAAACATTTGCCAGTCCTACACCATTTGAACAGCCAGTGCAGATCTTATTGCATGTTTACGACATCTCGTGGTTTATTGGTGGAGGTCATTGTGTTCACCTACATAAAAAGCTTTCAATGACATAGCTACCAAGTTTCTTATGCCCCAGATCAATGTCAGCCTCTGAATACGATTGCAGGTGGACTCGATTTCTATCTCAATCTGGTTATTCCTAATTTTCATTTTTTTTTCAATCCTGAAATATTTTATGGCTGTTAAAAGATGGGCAATAACCGAACTTTGGGATGTAATACACTCACCCAGTCTTGACCATAACACACAGGCTGTGAATTAAACTGCAGCTTCTCAAACTTATCACGGAACTTTGGACAAGAAATTATCACAGGAAGGGATATAGCTACTGATAGAGATAACCTACGTTAGCTACCTTCTATTGTATTAATGGCTTTTAATGCGTGCGCGAACTAAAGGAAGACTTATGATTGTCCATTTTCTTCTTGATAAGCGAGATACAATTTAACTTTCATTCATGTTTAGTTGTTCATTAATTGGGGATGGGTGTAGTGTCAATGTGGAGAGCTTATTTTTATTATGTAAAAATATTAATATTAGATGATAAATATTCAATAAATTCTTCATACAAGTATACAATTAGTTCAGTATGTACAGTGCTGGTAGGGTATACAGTTCAACATGCATATGAACAACGCAGGTATACAATTTCCAGTGTACCGGGTAGCTACGGTACCTAGACAGTGCTAGAATACAAACATTGGTAAAGGGTAAGGCAATTGACCAAGAATAGCCACCAGAGACTTATTTGAGGGTAGGTTAGCGAAGGTAAAGGATAAGAAGGTTGTTAAAACTAGATTAGGTAAGGTTTGATAAGTTTAGCTTGCTTAGTCTATGTTGAGGTGAAGTTACGCTTGGTTAGGTTATTAAGGTGAATAATTTGATATAATTCGAGAAACTTTATCTTTCCCGTTACATTATTTGGACCTGGTTGGCTGTACACAGAGGATTTTAGCTAAGGTACCGTATGCTGTACTCCCCGACTGTGACCATGATGCTGGTGAGTAGTACTGCGATCCGTACGGAGTACCACTGAGTTGTCAAGCATAATTCCCTTTTGGTTGTCAAACTAATGGGTCCTTTTATTGTTACAAAGTCAAGCAGCATATCGAGTTCTCATCATGGTACATACAGTACCTTTGACTATGTTGTTTAATTAAAATTATCCAACTAACACTTTTTCAAAAAAAAAAATATATATAAATAGGTCTAGTTGTGCATTTCCTCACGAGAAACCTTGTTTTAGTTAAGCACAAGGTGTTATAAAAGATCCTCCACTCTGAAACACATAGCTACTTTTTTAGCTCTCAGTGCCGCAGTCTTTCTCTCGTGCATCCACTAAAATCTGCTGCCATCTATTTCCTGGGCGATGATGTTTAAAGTTTTTGTGGTTTGTGTTGATACGATATCATTTAGTCAGGAGGTACACTGATATTGACAGAACTGCAGCTAATGTTTGTTTACCATGTCACATGGGCTGTGTTAGTGTAACCACTCGTGGGTTACCGTCTAGTAGTTGCCTCCTACTTGGACACGTCAGCATGACTTGTGTGTCTCTACATACACACACTTTCTTTCGTGTGTGTGTGTGTGTACGCGAACCAAAGTAACTGTATGAAGGTGTGTGCACACGAGCCAAGGTGCCTGTGTGTGAGGGGGCGTGCATGCGTATGTGCGTGAGTGTTGGCAGTTGTAGCCCCGACTAATTTAGGTTACACAACCCCTGTGCCAGAAACGCGTCACCTGCCCTGATGTCATGTGGGGAATTAGTTCCCGCTGAAAACTTTACTCTGGAGTATATTTATACTGAGTTGGTCTACTGGTGTTGTTCTCCATCTCCCTCGCCTAACGTTACGCTAAACCGTTTCCTAACTCTGACTAATCGTGTTTTCTTTGAAATTAAAGTGGACATAACATTTTAAGAGAAATGACTTTGGCTCTTCATGAATATTTCGGTGTATGTGTTTTAGTTTATATTATATTGGTGCACGATATAATTAGTTGGCCTGGGGAGGCAGTGCAAAAATATATCTCACGGTACGACCATGATTGAGAAAGATAATGGATGAGTTAGGTGGTGTGACCTTAGTCTGAGAAAGTTAGGGTACGTTGAATGGAAAGGCCACCAGGTCTGGAATCATCCTTGTAATCCAGAAACTCTTTGCATCACCCAGAAAATTCATCCCGTCAGATTAGTAGTTGTGCTCGTTATACTTATCAAATGCTCGGACAGCCTCAGGGGCTCGTGAGTACATGAACTTATACTCCCTCCAAGATTGTGTACAGTATGCACATACATACATTTACGTAACATAAACACACAAGCACTCACAAAATCATGCGTGTTCAGAAGCATATAATTATCTTACCTTATCCAGGATACACAACACGCAGAAGGTATATATAGCCTCGGGTGACCTGTGGTTAATCCTCAATCATTCATAAGGAGTCATGCATCATGAGATTTTTCTTTATTATTATGTACAGTTTATTTCAATTGTTTTTTTAATTACAGTATAACAATCTTTAAGTTGATTACAGGGGAACGGAGTTAACAAGACAGGTGTTTGGCACAAGTTGCCGGGATAAGTCTTGTTAGTATTTGTGGTTATATCTTGATTGTTAAAGCAGATGATAAGAGCACTACTTCTGAAGAGCTTTACCAACACAATGTTTTGCATATTGTGGTTTGTGCAATGGTCAAAGCTGATGTTTTGTACAGTTAACGGTGGCAAAGTTGTCTTCCCAGTTTTGTCTGATAATTAGTTAAAGCTGGCTAAACAGTTAAGATTGACCTCAACTACATAAATTGAACAGTTGATATTCCTGACTGGGTAGCAGCATGATTCATCTCAAACGAGAAGCTCTCTGTATACGAAACCTGAAGCATACCATAGTATAGTTTGAAATATACCAAACACTTGGTTAATGTGGTAAATTATAATTATATTTCACAGTCACGATAAATGGACAACAGTGACACCCTAGAAAGGTCGGATCAGGCATCTCCAGGCCCGTCAACTGTTCAAAAGTTTACCAGAGTGTCAGAAGGCTCGACTATTCCGCAATACTTTCATCCAAAACGGAATATAGTTTTGTTGTTCACTGTACATGGTGCAGCTTGTCGACACTAGATTATATCATTGTTTTATATTGCTCACTCTGGATATAACGGAATCTACTAAGGTATTCGTTCTTGCAGTCTGAAATGTGTGTACAGTCGTGAACAGAAGTCCTGTCGCCCCTTCTGCTGCTCCACGAACCCTGAGATTCACTGACTCATGAATCCGAAGCATTTATGGGCAGGACAATGCACCAGTGTCTACTGCTTCGGGTTCATGAGTCCGAATCTCTTGGTTCGCGGAACAGCACAAGGGGCGACAGGACTTCTGTTCACGACTGTACGAGAATTGTGTTATGGAAATGTTCTCCGGTGCGAAATAATTATTTAAGGGGTGTTATGACCTGCACGTGGCAAGGACCTGTTCCCAGGAGCATGTAACTTCACCGTGAGTCCGTGGCTCAGTCCGCAGACACTTCCTAGAAAATTTCTTACCCCCTCCACCACTCCTCAGGATGGCAATAACCCCTGGAAATTATAGGTCATTGACCTCTGTGATGTTCATCTTCGGTGGTGGTAGTTAGTGAGTATATGTATAGATGCCATTAAAGACAAATAAAATAAGACGTTTATCATGCCAATGAGTACGAAATTTCAGGCGAGTTGTGTTTGTGTGTACACTCACGCGCCATAGTCTCGACGCACCCTCTTACCCCTTCTCCCGACTCGATGGAAGTCGTAGCCTTGGCTTCATGCCGAACGTCCCCTCGGCCCCCCCCCCTCTCACGTCTCCCCCACTCATCGTTTAGTAGTGCAATGTGGTAGCTCGAAGCTTCGCTGGATTGTACGAATAAGCAGTTCATGATGTAATATTTGAGAGAATATATGCACGATACAGGTTTTTTAGTGTCTTCACAACACTATATTTACCATCACTATACTTAACATTACTATACAAGAGGGACCGTTCGGTTTGTAGCCTTGACTACGACTTCCCTCGAGCCAGGAGTAGGGGTAGAGGGTGCATCGAAACTATGGCACATGAGTGTACGTTATATATATATAGATATATATATGTATATAACCAACACTGATATTTTGTGTGAGTTTAAGACCAGAGGTTCAAAGTTGGCATGACTGATTTTTCTACCATAGACACACTATAAAAGTATTAATTTACACACGGACACTAAAAACGGTAGGCCCCATCATGTGAAATTTGAATCTCTTAGATGACTCCTTAAGTACAATTGTATGTCCCTCCATAAACTCTGAGGAGTATAATGGATTATCTCTGTCTGTCCGTCCATACAGAATGTTATGTAGTTTGAGGAAGGCATCAGGGATCGAAAATATTATTATTATCATTTTTATTATTACTATTATTATTATTATTATTGTTGTTGTGTGTGTAGTTTCTTGTCTTAGATTTATATGTTGAAGCCGAAAACCAATGTTTGTATGGTTTGTATTCGATTTTGACGGGGGTACAAATCACCTTAAGGAACTGTCTCATTCCTTGAAAGTTCATTTGGGCTGACCGTGGATTTAGCCAGACACAGACTGTCAACACATACCACCTAATTACTTAAAAATAAATTGCTAAACTGTGATTAACCCATATGAATGAGAACCGTTATGAGCCTTCCTTGGGGATGAGCTGGGTATCATCCCTGGGTTATGGGCGGTTAATGCAGTGTGTAGTTAATATTTTACGGGTGAGAGTAGTTGCTCCAGCCGGCTGCGAGGCCAGTCGTGAGTGCAGTGCTGACTCCTGGGTGAAAGTTGAAAGTCAAGTTGGCCTCACTGTGGGTGTGTGGTTTTCCTTGGCTGTATCGCATATGAAAACTATAGAAAGTTGGGGATTTAGAGGGTGATGGGCACTTGTGTAAAGGTCGTAGCTACACCAGCGTTATCAAGGAAAGTGGTACTGTGTTTTCTCTGTCAAGCTATAGTTTGTGCACATTACTACTGCAAAAAGCCTCTTTGTGGTTTACCTCATAGTTATTATCAGAGTTATTTTGACCTTTCGCAAAATCGCCTGTCTGCTCTAACACTCGATGGCACCTTGTCTGGTGTCTTCGATGTGTGGAGTACTGTATTGGTCTCCTAAGAAAATTTTAATGTCTCTACTGTGAGAAAAACTGGTAGACGTACGTAGTTACAATAATTATAATGTGCTGCCTTTATTATTATTAGTGGGAGTCTCCTCGTATATATGATCTTTCCATTGTTTATTTGTTTACGGTCGAAAGCTGTTGTCTTCAAACTTGTATTAGCATTGAAATCCCACTGTAGAAGATAAAACACTAAAACACACGGTCGGATTTCAACGTTATTATTGATCTGGTATTACATAATTTCTTAAGTTACAGTACCTTGATGAGGGTCGTGGCAGCAAACTTATTATTTGGGTTCATTCCTGATAAATTCAATATCAAGCTCATGTTCTATCCTTAATGAGTTAAGAATTATTATGACTATAATCCGTTCACATGAGCTTTGCAACCATGGCCTAGAACACATTTTATTAATACAGCTAATTGGCTGGTGGAATGAGGTGAGTTGAGTTGAGTTAGTGTATAGCTCTTGATTTTTTAGTTTATTTGTGTTTTCTTCATATTCTGCCAGCACAGTCTGTCAAGCACATTAATAGCGTTGGTATCTTAAATTGAAAAAGTAAAAACGATCAGCAACGCCTAACTACAGGTATATATATCACTGCTCGGCCCCCCCCCCCGCGTATATTCACCCAGTGTGACACGACCAATCACGAGGCTCCTTTGATTTGGCTCAGTAACTATACAAGCTTGGAGTGAACAGAGTAAAGAGATTGTCAGGCCTTTACCTCCTAATTGCTCTTAAATATGTTATATTTTTTGTTAGGTTTTATGTGTTACCCTTAGAAGTTGGTCGATCAAGGTCAAGGTGACAGGTATATAAAGGCCCTCCAACTGATTTTAAGTTGTATTTCAATCATCTGGGTTTTGTTATGACCTAGAAATAACGATTTTATCTCGACGAAGACGACTTTCCGGGTACCCAGTATCTCTTCGGGCGGGGCCACATAAACGTAACTTTGTTGGGAACATTGATAAAAACAATGTGGACATCAGCTGGTGAGTCTGTTAGTTTATGTAACAATGATTGCATTGTTATACCACAAAGTTACCGACAACGTTACCAATATTTTTACGTTGTTGTGGACCCTGCAGTGCAAACATTGTCGGTAACATGTGTTGGCTACATTGTTAACAGCAATGTTGTAATGAATGCACGAAAATGTTGGCTACGTTATAATTGGGAACAGTGTTGGTCCAAATTGTTTACAACTATATTCCTAAGGGTGCGGCCACATGAGTGTACATTTTGTTGCCAACATGTGATCGGCAGGACGAAATGAGGCACAGGGTTCCGACTCTGGAAAGGTGCGGCTGCTTGCACTAGACCGGCGTTTCTATTTGTTGATCACATGTGGGTTACAAAATGTACGCTCGTGTGGACGCATCCCAACGTTGTCGCGTAGGTGTAGACATATCTGTATTCAAGTTTGTTGCAAACACTGATGTTAACTTTTGTCCAAAATGTTTACAACAATATTACTAACACGTTACTCCGTTGGTGTGGTGACTCAACATTGATAAGTCACCAACACATGTTACTGCCGGTCTTGTTGTGTTTGGTGTTATTGTTCTAATTCTAATTACATTATTATTATCATCATTATTAATATTATTATTATTATTATTATTATTATTATTATTATTAGTATACAGTCGAGTCTTCCATTTCGAAATGCGGGAACTCTATATAATCATTTGTGTACGTGTTATTCTACGTGCAATTTATAGTGTTTACAATATCTCCAATAGAGTGCCGGTACCTTCATCCATCTTTGTAGTGTTATGTGGTATGTACAGTATGATGTAAAGTGGCTAATCACATAACATACCTGGGGATTTGAATTTATCATCATTGTTTTAGTAATGTCACCAGGCTTTCTGAGGGTTATATTTTAATAGTTTACATTATTTTGGAGATAAATTGTGAGCAGAATATAAAAAAAGACTCGCAACCAGGAAGAATGTTGAGAGCGAGGACCTGGCCTGTGTCTTCTACCTGTTGGCGTTCATTACCAACCAGTTAGCTAGACCTCCAGAAGCTGTTGTTCATCAAGGGGTTCATTGGTTGTTTCAATACTGTGTGTTATTGTCTTATCTTATGCCGTCATTTGTTATTAGCTACGTTTAGACAGACCAACGAGCGTCACTTTTCACCTGCCTTATGAATTTATTTTTTCCCACGAGAGAAATGTTTAAAAAGGTGTGGTTTAAGGCAGCCAATGAGCACTTTTTCTTACTCTTAGTTTGCTTTGTATTGGATGCATTTTAAGTTAAACTCCCTCCCTCCCTGCCTGCTCATCACTGCCCATGGAAGCTCTTCTCGTTCAGTCATACTTCTTTTATCGTTAAATATATTGATAGCTGTTCCAAATTACGTGTTCTTCGCTACCGTTATGTCTGACTTACAAGTTATTATGAATGCACCATGATTTTTAATGGTAAGATAGGTATTCGGCAATATGTTTTGTGTTTCATAAGTTCTATCCAACTAATTTTGGTTTAGAAATGTAAAATTAATAGAATAAAAATTATTAAAACTTCAAGATGGAGGTCTAAGGAAAAATTAAGGTACCTTTGGCCTACTGTGTTGTACCGGTATTTATATTATTTTGCTGGGGATAGAAAAACGGCAGGATTATAAAAACAAAATAATCGGCAATTAACTCGGGGTTTAAGTAAATAAAATTAGCAAATTCTTTAGATTATGGTCCTCCCTATGCAGTAGTGTTAGTTATTATGACGTTAACTTTCAAGTGCATACAAATGTTTGCGGACGAAGCCAAGTTATTTAGGGAAATTAAGAACCAAACAGACTGCGAAGAGCTGCATAAAGATCTCTTTGAGCTTCAAGAGTGGTCGAAGAAATGGCTGCTAAGATTCAATGTCACGAAGTGTAAGAGGATGCACCTGGGACGTGCCAACAGTAAGGAGACGTATCATATGTCCCAACAGGAACTACGTCAATAGAGACAGAATGTGAAAAGGACCTTGGTGTGTATGTTGACAATAAACCGAAGTTCTCGGGTCATTGTGAGAAAAAGGGGAATCAAGTAAATAACTAGTAGGTTTTATAAGAAGGTCGTTCAGATTTCTAGACGTAACGATCTTCAAGAGTGAGGTGCTTACCCGCCTGGAGTACTTTCACCCCGTCTTGTCCCCAAGATATGCTAGAGACTGTCACTTGATTGAAAATGTCCAAAGGAGGGCCACCAGACTGGTGCCTTCACTTCGGCACCCCAGTTATCCAGAGAGAGTAGAGCACCTGCAACTGCCTAGCTTATACTATAGACGAGCAAGGAGTGACCTAATTGAGGTGTATAAACATCTCAAAGGGCACTACCCAGTCGAGTGTCCATACCTGGAGCTGGCGGACGCTCGCCTCACAAGGGGCATAGCTCAAGGTTGAAGAGGCCACAAGTCCCGAAAACTGTGAAGGCGATTTTTTCGGAGTGAGAGTTGTGAACTCTTGGAACAATCTACCAGAAAATGTTGTGACGGCACCGAATGTGAGCTCTTTCAAGACCAGACTTGACCAACACTGGAGCAGATTCACGTACATTCAGGAGCCAGTGCATGCCCAGTACTTAACAACAGTGCGTAACAGAGACGTGACCGATTGCCCAAGCGGCTAACAAGCCGATCAGTGACGAAGAGGATAAAAGTAAAAAGTAAACGTAAGTGAATCAGATGACTTATGAATGTGTGGTAGCCACAGAATATAGCTAAGACGTACCTGGATCAATTCTATACAATACCTAGGTTAGGTTTCTTGAATAAACGTGTATAAACAGGTATCGTTTCACACATTGTTGCTTTTGCCAATAAACAAAAATGCTTATTAATATTTGTCCTCTTAATTTTTTGCCTAAGATCAGATTAAAAGAAGCTTATTTCATACTATACCTAGAAGTTTCTAGGCACTGCCTAGAATACCTAGGCATTTCATACAACGCCTGATTTTCACACTTTGTCGGTAATATATAGATGGCCTGAGAGGATGTACGTTTGAGTCTTTGAAATAATTTAAAGAACCTAGTTGAATATAATTTGCCGAATCTCTCTGAGGTGGTATTAGTGTACAAATTTATCCACACTGGCGGCGATGGGTTGGATATAACTGGATGATTATTACAGTGACTTGCATTCTAGAAATATTCACATTGACTCTAGAACATGAACGAATTTGGTGTCCTTGGGAACAAGAGCTATAATGGGGTGAGACATTCGGGCTTTGCTAAAATGAAACAAATTTGACAACTCTAGGAAAAGTTACAATGGGGAAACACCTTGGTTTTCTTGAAATGTCATGGACCACACCTGTAAGAAGTGAGGCTACAGCATGGTAATACTGTACATACTGTACTTTCCGATTAGAATATTCATAAATACCTTGACTTCATGATAGTTACCGTATTTAAGAAATACCAAGGATAGTAACGCCAAGACCAATGTAGCAAGTGGAGTTGACATCATCCCCAGCCTACAATATGACAAGATGTACGTATTTGTCTAACCAAAATACGAATAAACAATTTCACTCGAAGCAAGTTGGAATATAAACTCAGAGACAATAACTCTAAAAGTAATGACATGGGTGACGCAAACATCTTCACCATGGCAGAATTATTGTGCATAATAAAATTGAGAGGAAACCTTCAACTTGAACTGACGTTATTGTGTGGAAACCATTCGGGACGGACGTGCAAGCAAACGCTGTTTGATAAATATGCCGGATTAAAATACCAATGGACGACCCAGATGGATAGTAGTCTCCGCCCACACGTTGATCCTCATGAAATGTTTGCTTGACTATAGGACCGAGTTGTGTTTATAGCTAGAGAGTAAACTCTTTACCGTATAACTTAGTTTTTTTTTTTAAGAAATTTGCGATTCATTGTATAATTGCTTACACGGTTTTTGATCAATCAATATATGTATACCGGTATATGATTCGCCGCGTAAATTTGATTTACTTGGGGTATGGTGGGGCAATTCTTACCAGCTGCCCTTTTGTAGTTGAAAGTTAAATCTATTTTTTTTCTTTTCTCCTCAGAGTATCCCTGATGCTTTTGGATGAGATGATATAGCTACAAAATAAATGTTCTGCGACTTTTTTTTTGTCCTTTTAAAATTTTATTTGTTAGTGTAATGTATATCAAGGTTGGGGGAAGTTTGAGTATTTGCTAGTAGATATTTTTTTGTACAATTTCCAGATATTTTTTTACTTTTTTACTTTGCCAGATTTACAGTAACAATGACCGTCTCTACCTTTGTTATTCAAGGAACTGTGTAATAGTTTACATTATAAGTGGGAAAAACCTGCCTCAAACCCAGCAAAAGAATAACACTTAGCTATAACAAATTTTCTTACCCAAAGTGGCACGCTCATTTAGCACTTAAAAGTTATTTCGCTGTTGGGCGATTGTCTCGAGTTAGTTAATGAAGTACAGTAGTTGCTGGGAATATTTCTCCAAAAGGATTACTGAGGGTTGTTTGAGCTCAGCCCAGCCTGAAAGGAATATCCTTAATGGCCTTGAACACCTGCCCCACCTGGGATAGCTCACTTATTTTACGAGATAGGTATTGCTGTTCTGTATCGATAGAGATTTGGCCCTGTTGTATTTTTAATAGAATCGGGTAGGGGGAGATAAGACAGTATGATTATCGAATCTATTCACCGAGGCTCTCCCGTACCAATGACTGAAGATATTTTAATCAGTATATTTTGAGATGTTGGTAATATGATAGAGTAAAAACACCTTACGGCAAGGTACTCCACAGTGTGCTCGTCTGGGGTATTGATAAATCGTCATTGTGTTATTTTTAAGCTTCAATTTTATTCTGTGACATAGGGTGAGTAGTGGTAATGAAACTGATTTAAGATACTTCAGGCTCTTAAATGACTTGTGATAATTGTGGTGTCTGAGGTAAATGTCTTAAGTACGTGTTGTCAAGAGTTTTGTAAAAAAGAAATGAGTTCGTGACTCCATTCAAACGAAGAATAGAACATATATACACTATTAATTGTTTTGCGTTTTGATGACGTTTAGGAGATAATGTAGAGATGGTAGACGTATGACGGCTCGCTGGGTGGTTGGGCAGTGGTGCGTCGCTTCCTGCTTCCCTAACCTTAACTTACTTGTGGGTCCACACCTGCAGGCTTCACTTTTGATGGTTTATGGAGGTGTTTTACATGTGTGTGTTGTTTAGTGGATTTGTAGTATGTGTGTGGTCTTTTGTTGTGTTGTTTGACTGTGTTGTTATGTTGCGTTGTACATGTTATCAGGTCATTAGCGATGGAATTTTTCTAGTAGAATGTTATGATCACGCGGAGAAAACCTTCTATGTGGCGCCATTCGGACGGGTTAAACCTTCCCGGCTTGGACTGGCCACAAGCCGGTTGTGTGGTAATGTCGCCCACCTTGTTGAACTTTCCTGTTGTCCTCGCTGCTGTTGACGGCTTCTTGTCACCCCAATGAGTCAGAGCCTCAGAGGTCGTTTCAGGGGTTCAGAGTTGGCATGATAGTGCGTTTAGAGAGAGAGAGAGAGAGAGAGAGAGAGAGTGTGTGAGTGTGTGTGTGTGTGTGCGCGCGCCTGAGTGTCATGACAACTTTGAACCATGAACGGATAATTCTCATTTTTAGGAGCGAGTTCAGGGATTCACACATGAGAGGACTGATAGTTAGGCCAATGCACACTACTCCCCCCCACCACACACACGTGTAGTCATTTCATAACAGTATCTTGCAAACTTTGGGCCCTGATATGACCCTGAAGATTCTTCTCTTCTGCAACTTCATGGCGTGAGAGGGAGTTTATTGCTGTTATCATAAAGTGTAGGCTACACGAAAACATGTGTTGGTGATTGTATATACTGTACTGTATACTTGCCAGACGCACCAACATGTATTGATTAACAAGTCTTAATACAACTTCATGTAATATCATAGCTTAATAGTTGTGAATAATTCGAGAAAAATAATACTGTTGCACACTGTCCTTGTCGATACAAAGACATGCAAATTGTGTCCTTTTTGATGCAAAGTATGTTACAGGTTTTGTCCTTGGCGAATATTATTTTCTCGAGAACATGAAATTTCATATAATTTATGATGAAACTATTTTTTCTTGGTGAAGGAGAGAGATACTGTGGAGGGGGGAGCGTAGTATAAAGACGAGCCCAGCAAGGCCCAAAGAGTTGGTTTGCATGCAAGGTAAAATTGTAGGCTTGTTGACAGCTTAATGGTTCCTTAGCGCGCTACCCTCCCACCGACCTGCTACAACCAACATGAAATACCTGCCTAATAACGTATAATGGTTGATGAGAAGTCTGGTAGAAACAGCCGCGGCTCCTTGTGTGTCCGACAGGTTAATTGGTCAGCTTTTTATTGTGGGTGATCTTGATGGTGGTGGTGGTGGTTATGTACTGTATGTGTTGATCATAATTGCCCTTACGGGAATACATTAAATTGGTCGTACCAGGGGTTTCAAGATATCGCAATACTCTTTTTGGGAGCGCGCGTGTGTTGGGGAAGGGGGGGGGGGTGTCCAGGCTTTTTTTTAGTGTATCTATGGGCATGACAAAGTGTAATGACAACTTTGAACCCTTAACATGTAGACCCACTAAAAATTATTCGGCACCCGTGTCATATTGTATCACGCCGTAAGGGTGCCGAATAATTTTGCATTGGGTGTACATTAATGTTGAAGTATTATGTACAGTAATGTTGTACACCAAACATTACTGTACACCCAATAAAAATTTATTCGGCACCCTTAAGGCGTGATACAATATGACACGGGTGCCGAATAATTTTTGGTGGGTGTACCATAATTCAAGTGTTCGGGAGATATATTTCTTCCCATCATACCTGAGCTTTTGTGCATATTATAGATTTTATAATATTAATTTTAAGCTCCTTAGCCACACTATAAACGACTTTACGTATGTTCATACATAAGTTCCAGAAACACTTGTCCGAACAACTATGAACCCCCTGGTGTGACCCATGAACTTAATTTTTTTTATGGCTTGGCCAAGAAATTTTGTATACTGTGAAATTAAGTTTTAATGTTGTAAGTATGTAGCTTTTTGTAGTAACTGCGAATCTGCAATTTTTTCAGTGCCGTATATATATATATATATGCAAGTAAATCACTGTATGTGCGCGTGATCTAGGTATATGCTGATAACCACAAGAAAAGAAGAAAACACGAAGTTCCCAAGCGCTTTCGTGTAATTCTCACCCCTGAAGATGTGAATTACACGAAAGCGCTTGGGAACTTCGTGTTTTCTTCTTTCCTTGTGGTTATCAGCATATATATATATATATATATATATATATATATATATATATATATATATATATATATATATATATATATATAAAATTGTGTTTGTGTACGGTACAGTACAATGAAAATGTGTAGGAGAGAAAGCTATCAGGGTGACCAAGAATTGTTGTTCAGCTGTGTTCGTGGTTAGTGAGGAAGGCGTGGCTTGCTTGAGTCAGGAGTGCAGAGAAAAGCCCCATGGAATGGCAAGAGCTGGCAGGGAGCGCGGGAGAGCAGAGGGTGGGAGATTGGAGCTAATAAGGATAAAGGCATAGCGAAAGTGATTTTTCTGTCAACCAGGAGCTGGCTAACGTTACTAACAAATTGATGTCGACTTAAAGGAAAAGGTGGTGTGGTCAACATATATACAATACGGCGTCAGGGAAGTACAGTACACTACAGTACAGTAGTTGGATTCATAGAGGTTGACACGACTAATGGTCCTCGCAGCTTAAGATGTGAGAATACACCTTTTTGGTTGACTTCCGTTATAGCACAGACACGACCAAAAATATCTCCAGGATTGCACTGGAAACTATCTTAATTAGAGCGTTCACTTGTAACCGTGAGGAAAAGATTCTTCACTTTACTTTTGCCCCTTAACAGAACATGTCTAGGTAAGGTAGTTACTGTAGTTACTGTGATTTCATGTATACCGGATATATATATATATATATATATATATATATATATATATATATATATATATATATATATATATATATATATATTATATATATATATATATATATTATATATTATATTATATTATATTATATTATATTATATTATATTATATATATACGCTTCCTCCCCGTGAAGACATAAAGGAAATTGTAAGGTAGCTACTGACAAATATCTTTCACAGCCATGGTGCTACAGCGGAGTTTGTTTCTAGTATTGCACTGTCAGGTACTGTACACAGTTATTCAGTCGCCCGCGGGCCTGACGTCTACTTTCGCACTGTGTTAAGGTGTTCGTCCATATCTGTGGTAGAGGCGAGCTTTGCAGACGGAGATAAATCTGATTCCTACGTCACTTTTTCTGGGTTGTGGCGGTGGGGGGATGCCTTCGTCGCCATCACCAACAGGATTAGCGACCGGTTTCGGGATCCATGTATTTGTGAGGTTAGGGGAGAAAAATAGCCCGCCATAAGTCAGTACCGCAAAGCAAAAAGTTGGTGACGGTATGGGAGAGACAGAGGGAGCTCAGCCCCTCCCTCCGTGAGCAGGGTGGCGCCTGCTTCGGGATGTTTGTGTGTCTGGGGTGTTGGGCAGTGAGCCTGGTAGGGGAAGTTACATTATAAATATAGCTAATGTTCAAGATGGCGACAAAATTACACCCAAGTTGTATTTTAACAACAATTATTTTCTTGAGACAGGTTAAGTGACTATATATATATATATATATATATATATATATATATATATATATATATATATATATATATATATATATATATATATATATATATATATATATATATATATATATATATATATATATTTATTTATTTATTTATTTATTTATTTATTGTAAATCCGCACCCAGTGTTGCTCTATTAGTAAGTTGGCCATCGCCTAACACCGACGCCCGCTTGGATTACTAAGCTGTGTCTAGGCCGGGTTGTTGAAAATTATGAAAGTTGTTCTTTCTACATTAGCCCGGGTTTACCTATGATAGCTAACGTAAACATCGTTTTTAGTTTCCTTGTTTTACAAAAGTAGATAAGAAAACTGTGGTGATAATTGTAGTTCATTTTCTTTACGATGGCTGCGGTACTTTACTCCTAAAACAGACGTAACAAACCAATTAAACTCGATCTAACTTATTTAACCTTATCTAAGTTAACCAAAATTTATTCGAAAATCGTTAGGTTACGTTAGGTTTGTATGTTTTGCTTATCTTAAACTTGCTAAGCTCGTCAAAAATTATGTTTGAAAAATACTAAAAGTTAAATCCGTTATTTAATAGAACTTATTAGTAGAACAATATTTCTTCTTTGGTATCGATTGGAAAAAGGTCAGTTTAAAAGTTGGATATTGACCACGAAAAACTTATTTTGGATGTCGTCTTTGTTTAGTTCAGGACTGAGGAGGCAGTAGACGTGTTTTTGTCTTGTTCATTACTAGAATACATAGACGTTCAACCATTGACCAAGTGCATTTTGATGACTGTGAGTGTATCACATGAAGCCATATGCTGTAGGGTCTTTCGCTATGCAAAGGACTCCAGTTCACCCTATTTTTAGTTGAATAAAAATAGTGCAGATAGTTTTTTTTTATCACATATAAGCTCTGATTTTTTTTCCGGTAATGAGCTCAAAATATATTGCCAAGGCAAGGTAAGTTCCAGGAGTAATGATAGTACAGTATTTGTCTCTGACCAGTGTGACCGACTGTCCTATGAAGCAGACACTGAGGATCATGTGTTTCCCTTCGCTAATTGTAGGCCGTCACAAAGGAAGTGCAAGCTGTTAATATTTTTAGTTTTTAATATTTATCATTTATAATTTCTGTGCCTTTGTTATTATTATTACAATAGTGTATAGTTCAGTACTGGTATAGTGCCTTGTGTTTTATTCAGGTCTTCTCTCATCTGTATATACCGGTATAAAAAATCCGTTCTGTGGATGGGTGTGGGTGTACATTCGTTATGCCTTTTCACAGTTTTGAAGATAGAGCTAAAATTTGGTAGGGAGGTGCGGATGGCCCAAGCCCTAGGGAATGGTCGTGCACTGTCTCCTGTCCTTCCAGGGTCGGCCCCTACACCCGCGGGTCGGATGCATTTCCAAAGTTTTGGTGATTGAGAGCTAATTTTTTTAGGAAAATGAGGGTGGATCTCCTGTCCCTCCACCCTGGCAGAGTCGGGTAGGCAAAGCTTAGTTCGTGATGTATTTTGAGAAACTACGAAGCTGTTGAGCATCGATGATTACCGAAAAAAAAACCAGTTATTAGAATTTTTTTCAGGAAGGCCACAATCTAAATCTCATGTACTTCTTTTATATACAGTATATGTATGAGTATCATTCCAGGAGCTATAGTAATGTGGAAGAATCTGATAATTGTATCCTTAGTTGGTGTATGTTATTTTTTCTTAGATATTTGGTTACTGTAGTTTAAGTTAACTGATGTTTATGGTCACTATGTTATTGTAATGTTTTTTTTTTTCAGGTGTTACAGTATTGTTCTGCGGCATTGATTAGAGGTCCGCTCATCATAGAGACGCTCTTCAACGGTCTCACCAATGCCTTCCCGAAGGAGACGCTGTCACAGATCTGCCGCTCTAGCAGCGACCTGGCCACCTTCCTCAAAATGCACTCCAACTCCTTCATGGTCCAGGCCAATATGGTGCGCCTCGTCCGCCCTGCCTCCTCTGGACCCAACACCGGGCATTCTCACTTCTATCAACCTCAGTTGCAGCAGCAACAACAATCGTCACCTCCACCACCACAGCAGCAGCAACAACAGTTACAACAACATATCCCTCAACAACAACAGCAACCTCAACAACAACAACCACCACAACCACAACAACCAGTCCAGAGAGGAACTTCGTCGCCAGATCGTGAAGAAAACTTGCCCATGTCTCCCACTTCCCCCGGGTCACCCGCTCGTCCTCACCACCACCACCACCACCATAACCAACAACAGCAGCAGCAGCAGCAGACGCTGAAGGCTCGGGTCAACTCCTTGCTGCGAAAGACCCTGGCTGACAATAGTGAGCGTGACCGTGTAAGCTACACGGGTGGTGGAGAGGTGGGTGGGGAAGGTGTGACGGGACGACTGCTGCGACACACGCGGGTAGTTGTGTCGGTAAGGGAGGCTCGCCAGTTGGTGAGTGCCATTTTAGGCGCCAGACAACCTGTCAGTTTTGACGGTGAAGGCGTCAATCTTGGACCCTCCGGGCCCATGACTCTCCTCCAGATAGGACTAGTATCGGGACATATATACATCTTCGACGTCATGGTGGAGCGAAGTCTTATGTACGAGGGAGGACTAAGGGAGCTCCTAGAGTCTACAGACATTGTCAAGGTAAGGACTCGCTACTGTTACCAATACTCACTCATTATTATTATACGAACATTAAATTTCCTCATAACTGTGCGTATTTAGTTAGTTTAAATACACTAAAAATTAGAGCTAAATCACCTGGGGGGGGGGGGGTGTTGTGGCCTGCAGGGGCACCCCAGTGCAGGGAAACGATATAAATAGGTGTTATGTTACCAAATGGTAATGTGATCGCTCAGTGAACTGTTTCGGCACCGTGACCTGGGAAGTATTGGTCTCTTTTATCCAACCCTTTCCTTAACGCAGCGAGATAATAATGTTGCATTTAAAAGAGACTTAACGTTTATTCCTGTTTTAAACCACTTTTTCAAGTAAGACAAATTACAAATATTAGAAATTCTACCTCTGATAGAAAGAGTGTCTTATAATGCACGGCATATATTGAAAACACTGAATTCAGCATTGTTAAGCGAAAGAAGTTGAAGTAACAATCATTAATTTTGTGTGCCTGTGTTTCTGACGTGTCTGCCAGTGATCCAGACTCTCGACCTCTGACCTTAAGGTCCTGTAATCTTGCTTCCTACCTTCAGCTAGGGAAGGATAATATGTGTGTGTTAAAGTAAGGTAAATATAGTGCAGGAGATTCGTAAAGGTCAACGAAGCCATAAGGAATAATTACACTGTTGCCCTGAAAGGTTAAAGTTAGTGATAAGATTCACGTGAAATGAATTTCCACCGTGGTCTCAAGTCACACTTATTTACTGTGTTTAGGCAGCCCTGTGCAAACCTTTCCTGGCCTGACTGATAGATGCTTTCTCGAGCACGAGGGATGTTTTTATCCCGCGAAGTGAGGCCAGAGAATATTTAGCGCGGTTTACATAAAGATCTCTTTTTAAATCTGCCAAGGCCTTGTCCGATCGTCTCATCAAGTACTATCTCAGACTGAGTGGAGTACAATATACAGGTGGAGTCTATACCAGTATCCGTTCCTTGTTTCAAGTTGTGGGTAACGAAGCCAGTGACCAATTTGTGGTCACCCTTGTGTTATTCGGGAGCCAAAATTTGTGTTTACAATCCCATGTGGAAGTTACACGTCCAAAATATCTGTGTAATCACCATTGCTTTCACAACATACTCTTCGTTGTGTTTGTGTTATTAAGATCACATTCAAAAGGTCGTCCACCAATCTCATTACTTTGGAGTGTATCTACTCTAAGTATACAGATGTGTGATACTGAGGCGTATCTACTCTAAGGATACAGATGTGTGATACTGAGGCGTATCTACTTCAAGGATACAGATGTGTGATACTGAGGCGTATCTACTCTAAGGATACAGATGTGTGATACTGAGGCGTATCTACTCTAAGGATACAGATGTGTGATACTGAGGTGTATCTACTCTAAGTATACAGATGTGTGATACTGAGGCGTATCTACTTCAAGAATACAGATGTGTGATACTCAGGCGTATCTACTCTAAGGATACAGATGTGTGATACTGAGGCGTATCTACTCTAAGTATACAGATGTGTGATACTGAGGCGTATCTACTCTAAGTATACAGATGTGTGATACTGAGGCGTATCTACTCTAAGTATACAGATGTGTGATACTGAGGCGTATCTACTCTAAGGATACAGATGTGTGATACTGAGGCGTATCTACTTCAAGGATACAGATGTGTGATACTCAGGCGTATCTACTCTAAGGATACAGATGTGTGATACTGAGGCGTATCTACTCTAAGGATACAGATGTGTGATACTGAGGCGTATCTACTCTAAGTATACAGATGTGTGATACTGAGGCGTATCTACTCTAAGTATACAGATGTGTGATACTGAGGCGTATCTACTTCAAGGATACAGATGTGTGATACTGAGGCGTATCTACTTCAAGGATACAGATGTGTGATACTGAGGTGTATCTACTTCAAGGATACAGATGTGTGATACTGAGGCGTATCTACTTCAAGGATACAGATGTGTGATACTGAGGCGTATCTACTTCAAGGATACAGATGTGTGATCGGGGGCGTATCTACTTCAAGGATACAGATGTGTGATACTGAGGTGTATCTACTCTAAGGATACAGATGTGTGATACTGGGCGTATCTACTTCAGGACAGATGTGTGATACTGAGGCGTATCTACTAAGGATACAGATGTGTGATACTGAGGCGTATCTACTTCAAGGATACAGATGTGTGATACTGAGGCGTATCTACTTCAAGGATACAATGTGTGATACTGAGGCGTATCTACTTCAAGGATACAGTGTGTGATACTGAGCGTATCTACTCAGGATACAGTGTGATACTGCTTCCCAAGGATACAGATGTGTGATACTGAGGCGTATCTACTTCAGGATACAGATGTGTGATACTGAGGCGTATCTCTTCAAGGATACAGATGTGTGATACTGATATCTACTTCAAGATACAGATGTGTGATACTGAGGTGTATCTACTCTAAGGATACAGATGTGTGATACTGAGGCGTATCTACTCTAAGGATACAGATGTGTGATACTGAGGCGTATCTACTCTAAGGATACAGATGTGTGATACTGAGGCGTATCTACTCTAAGGATACAGATTGTGTGATACTGAGGCGTATCTATAAATACAGATGTGTGATACTGAGGCGTATCTACTTCAGGATACAGATGTGTGATACTGGGCGTATCTACTCTAAGGATACAGATGTGTGATACTGAGGCGTATCTACTCTAAGGATACAGATGTGTGATACTGAGGCGTATCTACTTCAAGGATACAGATGTGTGATACTGAGGCGTATCTACTCTAAGGATACAGATGTGTGATACTGAGGCGTATCTACTTCAAGGATACAGATGTGTGATACTGAGGCGTATCTACTCTAAGGATACAGATGTGTGATACTGAGGCGTATCTACTCTAAGGATACAGATGTGTGATACTGAGGCGTATCTACTTCAAGGATACAGATGTGTGATACTGAGGTGTCACATACTCTTAGGTTGGGTTGGATTGCGTTAGGTTAGGTTAGGTTGTATAATTGCGTCACTAAGTTATGATTGTGTTTAAAGGTGAGGGTATTACTTGTATCCTGTACCATTGTTCACACCACTGTAGTAGCCTGGCTTACCCTCCGTGTCAATAAAGATAAGGCACGCCGAAAAGTGCAGCTGCTGCCCACACAGGGAGCCTTATATGGTGAGGTTCAGGTGTGTGTGTGAGTGGTGCATGAAGCCATATTGCCGGTGGCTGAGTGAGAACTGAGAGTGGAAATGTGACAGGATTCATGGTGATGGTGAGGTATGTTTTGCCTTTTCATACTGACTAGATTCATGTTAGTAAAGATGTTTTACCTCCTCATACTATGTACAATATCCTGCAACGACGAAAAATTGCAGTTGCTAACATAAAAACCTGCACCAAAAAAAAAATTCCTTCACTCACGACAAACCTTCATCAACCAGGTCAAGAAAGTGCAGGTGAAGACGTACAAGGCTGGTGTCTGGGTCCTGTGCTTCTTATCGCACTGATTTCACGCTGGGACTAATAAAGTACCGTGCAGGGCCAGCTTTTTGGGGGTCATCGTAAACCATCTTCAAAGGGCTGAGCAGAGTGCATGTTTGAGATGGTTTAGTTTATGTGTTGGCGGAACATGGGAGTGGTGGAGGCTGTGTGGTGTGGTGGAGGCTGTGTGGTGTGGTGGAGGCTGTGTGGTGTGGTGGAGGCTGTGTGGTGTGGTGGAAGCTGTGTGGTGTGGGGGAGGCTGTGTGGTGTGGTGGGCTGTGTGGTGTGGTGGGAGGCTGTGTGGTGTGGTGGAGGCTGTGTGGTGTGGTGGAGCTGTGTGGTGTGGTGGAGGCTGTGTGGTGTGGTGGAGGCTGTGTGGTGTGGTGGAGCTGTGTGGTGTGGTGGAGGCTGTGCGGTGTGGTGGAGGCTGTGCAGTGTGTGGTGGAGCTGTGTGGTGTGGTGGAGGCTGTGTGGTGTGGTGGGCTGTGTGGTGTGGTGGAGGCTGTGCGGTGTGGTGGAGGTGTGCGGTGTGGTGGAGGCTGTGTGGTGTGGTGGAGGCTGTGCGGTGTGGTGGAGGCTGTGCGGTGTGGTGGAGGCTGTGTGGTGTGTGGTGGGTGGGCTGGCTGTGGTGTGGTGGAGGCTGTGCGGTGTGGTGGAGGCTGTGCGGTGTGGTGGAGGCTGTGTGGTGTGGGGGAGGCTGTGTGGTGTGGTGGAGGCTGTGTGGTGTGGTGGAGGCTGTGTGGTGTGGTGGAGGCTGTGTGGTGTGGGGAACTTGATGATGAATATAAATGCTTTCGACTTACGTAATTGTGCCTTATATTTGTACCAGGATTGACAGTTGATATTTTGGGAATGTGTAAATGTGGTGAAATAGCGTCTTGTGAAATTATGAATACTGTCAGGAATTTTTTAATAAGACGTAGATTATATTGTGTATTTTTGTGAATTTGCGAAGTAGTTTGTTGTGAGGAGAAGACTGCAAGACGGGGAGGACTTGGGGTCATAATGACGGACAACACACACACACACACACACACACACACACACACACCCTCCTGTAATTGTTCCACCACAAAGCAGACTTGTCCTATTCCATTCCTCCTCCTCCATGTCTTGCTCCGCTGAAGACCAACACAACTTCTCCTGTGCCTCTCACTCCTACGTTTTTCATTACAACTGAATATTAAGATGGACGGGATTGGTTTTTCCAATTCAACATTCGTGTAGAAACAATGATTTAATTAATAGATGTAGTTTTTACTGAATTTTGGAAGATGGGATCTTATGGACAACTATAATTTTTACTACCCGTTCTTGGAAACTTTGTGTGAGATTACTTGTGTTAGCTAACTGAGCGGGTGTATGGCTGTGTGAGGCTAGTTGAAAACATCCAGCTTCAGCAGTGTATAAACAGCCTTTAATATGGGGACGCCTCTGTGAATAAACTTAATTTTTATGTAAGCGGAAGGGGGGGGGGTGATTCAATACTTGTGTGTGTGGTCGCTTCTTGTTTTCTTAAGATAGGCAACCAGCAGCGTTCACCTTCAGGATGCCATTGTAAAATATATATATATATATATATATATATATATATATATATATATATATATATATATATATATATATATGTATATATAATATATACATACACATACATACATACAAACCTCTCTCTAAGCATTTTTTAAGTTGAATGACATCTATTACAGAAGGTGAATGGCCTCATTAGGAGAAACTTTTATCTTGATTGTAATGTGAAATTATCTTATTGAAGACCTCACGTGTAGAATTATTACTCTACCATACCCTACCATCATCATTATTAAGACTTTCTCCCACACAGTAAGATATATTGGTGATGATCAGGAAGCGTTATCAATGTTTCACTTTTACCGCTACAGTAAAGGAAGTAACTAAGGCACATTGTTGACAGACTTCATGTGGGGAGGATTACTGTATGACGTCTTTTGTTGATGACGTCATGCTCTTACCTTACACCACAAGCTGTTGTTTACCATCCCAACCCGACCATCCACATAGACATATTTACGGTAACCTGTAGACGATGTGAAAGAGTTGAGTGTGTCGGGAACTGGAAGAGGTGAAGGGGTGTGTGTAGCGAGCGGATGCAGGTTTAAGGGAGGATGGGTGTGGTTTGTGGTGTATATGGTTAGGTAGGTGGATAGATGTGGTAAGGTGGATGAGTGTGGGTGGACATATGTGGTTTGAGTGGGTGGATAAAGTATGTGTGTGTCATGAGGAGTTGAGTCAGCGTGACCACTAGCAAGGATAAGGTGTACAGGTTCCCACAAGGAAGAATGTCCTTGACGGAGAATCAGCTGATGACAACACAGGTCTCAGCTGGTCACGATGCGGGACCAGCTGACCAAGCCGAGGGACCAGATGCTCGCGACGCAGTACCAGTATAGGCTGATCACGCCAGCTGATCTTTTGATTGCGCCACAGGACCAGTTGATCACTCTATAGGTTCACCAATCACGACACTGGTCCGCTTGATCACGATGTGGTCCGCAGTCACGACGCTGGGCCCACTTGATCACGACGGTGGAGCCGCCCGATCGCTGACGCTGGGCCCATGATCATGACGCTGGGCCCTTGATCACGACGCTGGGCCACTTGATCACGACGCTGGTCCACTTGATCATGACGCTGGTCCACTTGATCACGACGCTGGTCCGCGGTCACGACGCTGGCCCACTTGATCACGACGCTGGACCCCTTGATCCTGACGCTGGTCAATTGATCATGACGCTGGACCACTTGATACGATGCTGAACCACTTGATCATGACGCTGGGCCGCCTGATCTCGACGCTGGACCACTTGATCACGACGCTGGTCCGCGATGACGCTGGTCACTTGGTAATGACGCTTGGTCCATGATCGACGCTGGACCGCGATCACGACGCTGGTCCACTTGATGTGACGCTGGCCCGCGGCCACGACGCCAGCATTTCCAAAATAAATGTAAATTTCGTGTTGTGTTGCTGGGAAGGGATGGCCACGTCTCCTCTAGTAGGTATAAACACTCGGGTATTTATCTACATGTTTGGGATGATAACCTGATTGTCATATTCTGGTCCAGGAGAGAGGGGGAGGGAGACTCATTCAGGCCTTACTTCCCTCTTCCCTCCTCTCCCCACCACCCAGCCCTCTTCCCTCCTCTCCCCCACCCAGCCCTCTTCCCTCCCTCTCCCCATCATCCAGCCTCTTCCTTCCTCTCCCACCATCCAGCCCTCTTCCCTCCTCTCCCCCACCACCCAGCCTCTTCCCTCTCTCCCCATCATCCAGCCCTCTTCCTTCCTCTCCCCACCATCAGCCCTCTTCCCTCCTCTCCCACCACCCAGCCCTCTTCCTCCTCTCCCCATCATCCAGCCCTCTTCCTTCCTCTCCCCCACCATCCAGCCCTCTTCCCTCCTCTCCCCCACCACCCAGCCCTCTTCCCTCCTCTCCCCACCACAGCCCTCTTCCCTCCTCTCCCCATCACTCCCCCCTCTTCCT
>NW_024723341.1:0-19399 GCF_018991925.1 Homarus americanus
CTAGAACCCCAACCACCCCACCAACCCCCACCCACCAACCCCAAACCCCAACCCACCCCAACCAACCAACCCCAACCCCAACCCCAACCAACCACCCCAACCAACAATCACCAACCCCCACCCCAACCAACTCAACCCCAACCAACCAAACCAAACCCAACCAACCAACCAACTCAACCCCAACCCAACCAACTCAACCAACCATCCATCCTTCAACCCCAACCCAACCAACCAACCCAACCCAAACCCCAATCAACCCCAACCCAACCCATCCCAACCAACCCCAACTTCAACCCCAACTCAACCAACTGAACCCCACCCCAACCAACCCCAACCTCACCCAACCCAAACTCAACCCCACCCACCTCAACTCACCCATCCAAACCCAACCCCACTCAACTCAACCAACCAACCAACTTTCCTAACTCAACCAACCACCAACTCAACTTCAACCCAACTCAACTCAACCAACCACCAACTAACCAACCACCAACTAACCAACTCAACTCAACCAACCACCAACCCAACCCAACCCACCCAACCAACCCAACCCCAAACCACCACCCAACCACCACTGCCAACCAACCACCACACCACCACCACCTGACCACAAACACCCACCCACCACCACCCACCACCACCACCACCCACCCCAACCCCACCCAACCCCAACCCAACCCACCCCACCCACCCCAACCCCAACCCCAACCAACCAACCAACCACCCCAACCACCCCAACCTCAACCCAACCAACCCCAACCAACCCCAACCAACCCCAACCAACCAACCCCAACCCCCACCCCACCCCAACCCCAACCCCTCAACCCAACCACCAACCAACCAACCCCAAACCCCAACCCATCCAACCAAACCAACCAACCAACCCCAACCCCAACCAACCAACTAACCCATCCAACCCAACCATCCAACCAACTTCAACTGAACCCCAACCAAACCCCAACCAACCCCACCCCAACCCCAACTCAACCCCACACCAACTAACCCCACCAACCATCCAACCAACCAACCCAACCCCAACCAACCCCAACCCAACCAACCCCAACCAAACCCCAACCCCAACCCAACTAACCAACTTCAACTCAACCAACTCAACTAACTAACCAACCCCATCTCAACTCAACTCACCCCACCAACTCAACTTCATCCAACCCACCCACCCATCACCACACCACCACCAACTAACTACCAATCTTTGACCACTTTCACCACCACCTCAACAAACCCCACCCCACCACCACCAACACCCACCACCACCCACCCACACCCACCACCACCACAACCACAACCAACCAACCCCACCCACCCAACCCACCCCAACCAACCCCAACCACCCACCAACCAACCCCAACCAACCAACTTCAACCAACCAACCAACTCAACCAACCAACCAACCAACCAACCAACCAACCCCAACTCAACCCCAACCAACCCCAACCAACCCAACCAACAACCAACCAACCAACCCCAACTTCAACCCCAACCCAACCCCAACTCAACCCCAACCAACTCAACCAACCATCCAACCCACCAAACCCAACCCCATCCAACCAACCAACCAACCCCAACTAACCAACCAACCCCAACCAACCCACCCCATCCAACCCCAACTCCAACCCCACCCAACCAACTCAACCCAACCCAACCCAACCAACCAACCCAAACCACCCACCCCAACCAAACCCCAACCAACCCCAACCTCACCCACCCCAACCCACCAACCCAACCATCCCACCCCACCCCACCCACCAAACCCAACCCCACTCAAAACCCACCACCACCACCACCCACCCCACCAACCCAACCACACCACCACCACCCCATCCACCCCACCACCACCCACCCCACCACCCACCACCACTGCACCACCACACCACCACCCACCCTGCCCACCTCAAATTCAATTACCCCCACCCACCCACCCCAACCAACCCCACCCCACCCCACCACCCACCAACCCACCCCACCCAACCCACCCCACCCACCAACCTGACCCCAACCCCACCCAACCCCACCCCAACCAACCCCACCCCAACCAACCCCAACCCCAACCCAACCAACCCCAACCCCATCCAACCCAACCCACCCCCAACCCAACCCCAATCAACCCCAATCAACCAACCAACCCAACCCCAACTCAATCAACTCAACTCAACTCAACCAACTTCAACCCAACTAACTCAACTTCAACCCAACTTTCAACTCAACTCAACCCCAACCAACTAACCAACCCAACCCCCAACTCAACCCAACCCCAACTCAACCAACCAACCTCAACTAACCAACCAACCCACCCATCCTCACACCCCAACTCCAACTTCACCAACTAACTCAACCCATCCCCAAACTCAACCCTCAACTAACCCAACCAACTAACTAACTCAACCCAACCCATCCACCACCCTGTCCCACCCAACCAACTACCAACTAACTAACTTAAACCCACCCACCCCACCCCAACTCCTAACCCCACCACCACCAACTAACCATCCACCACCACCACCAACCGACTCACACCACCACCACCCAAACCCCACACCCACCACACCACCACCCACCACCACCTGCACCACCCAAACCCCCACCCCAACCCACCTAACCAACCAACACCAACACTAACCAACCCCACCTCAACCCCCAACCCCAACCCCAACTTCAACCAACTCAACCCAACTCCCACCAACCAACCCCACCCAAACCCACCAAACCCCAACCCCAACCAACTAACCAACCCCAACCCAACCAACCAACCAACCCCAACCCCAATCCCAACCAACCAACCAACCACCAACCCAACCCCAACCAACCAACCAACCAACCCAACCAACCAACCAACCCCATCCAACCAACCCAACCAATCCCAACCAACCAACCCAACTTCAACCCAACCAACCAACCCCAACTCAACCAACCCAACCCCAACCCCAACCCAACCAACGACAAACCAACCAACCAACCAATCCCCAACCCCACCCCAAACCAACCCACCAACTCACCCAACCAACTAAACCTCAACCCAACCAACCCACCAACCCACCAACCACCAACTAACTCAACCCCAACTCAACTCAATCCACCCACCAACCACCACCCACCCCACCAACTAACCAACCCACAACTGAACACCAACCACCCAACCAACAACCAACTCAACTCACCACCCACCACCACCACCAATCTCACCCCAACCACCCCACCCCAACCAACCAACCAAACCCCACCAACCCCAACCCCAACCAACCCCAACCACCAACCAACCCCACCAATCTCAACCCAACCAACTCAACCTAACCAACCAACCAACCCCAACTGAACCCCAACCCCAAACCCCAACCCCCACCAACTTCAACCCCACCCACCCCAACCAACCAACCACCAACCCCAACCCAACCAACCCAAACCCCATCCAACCAACTTCAACCCCCAACCAACCAACCCCACCCAACCAACTCAACCAACCAACCTCAACTAACCAACCAACCAACCAACCAATCAACTTCAACTCAACCAACTCAACCCAACCTCAACCCCAACTCCATCCCAACTCAACCCCAACCAACCCCAACCTCAACCAACTAACTCAACTCAACCAACTTCAACCTCAACCAACTCAACCAAACCCAATCAACTAACCAACCAACTCAATCAAACCAACCTGAACCCCAACCCCAACCCCAACCCAACCACCAACTCAACCAACCCACCCACCCCACCAACCACCAACTCAACTCCCACCCACCACCAACCACCACCACCACCAACCCCACCAACTCAACCACCCACCAACCACCACCAACCACCACCAATTCACCACCACCCACCACCCACCAATCACCACCACAAACCACCCACCAACCCCACCCCAACCCCAACCCAACCAACTTCAACCCCAACCAACCAACCAACCAACCAACCCCAACCAACCAACTTCAATCAACCCCAATCCCCAACCAACCTCAACTCAACCAACCAACCAACTCAACCCAACCCAACCCTAACCAATCCAACCCAACTCAACCAACCCCACCAACCCCAATCCAACTCAACTCAACTGAATCCACCCCACCAACTCAACTCAACTTCAACTCCATCCCAACCAACCAACCAACCCAACCCCAACCAACCCCAACCAACTCAACCCAACCAACCAACTCACCAACCAACCAACAACCAACTCAACCCATCCACAACCTCAACCAACTCAACCAACTAACCCCAACCCAATCCAACTCAACCTCAACTTCAACTCAACCAACTCAACCAACCAACCCCACCCAACTCAACCAACTTCAACTGACTCAACTCAACCAACCAACCACCACCAACTCAACCAACCTGACCTGAATCCAACTTCAACTCAACTCAACTCAACTCAACTAACCAACTTCAACTCAACTCAACCAACTTCAATCAACTCAACTTCAACCACCAAACTAACCACCACCCACCCCAACCAACCAACTCAACTCAACCACAATTTCAACCCCACCCACCCACCACCACCACCACCAACCAACTAACTCAACCTCACCACCAACTCACCTGACCCAACCCACCACCTACACCACCCCCCACCAACCCCACCACACCCAACCTCAACCCCACCACCCCACCAACCCCACCCACCCGACCTCCACCCCAACTAACCAACTCAACCAACCTCAACTCAACTTCAACTTCAACCCCAATCTCACCCCACCCCAACCCAACTTCAACCAATCAACTCAACTTCAACCCATCCCAACCCCCAACTCAACCAACTTCAACTTCAATCAACCAACCCCAACCAACCAACCCCAAACTCAACTCAACTTCAACTCAACCAACTAACCCCAACCTCAACTCCAACCTTCAATCAACCACCAACTTCAACTCAACTCAACCCAACTTTCACCCTCAACTCCAACTCAACCTCAACCTCAACTCAACTCAACTCAATCTCAACCAACCAACCCAACTTCAACTCAACCCCACCAACCCCAACTCAACCAACCTCAACCTCAACTCAACTCAACCAACTCAACCAACCAACTCAACCAACTCAACTCAACAAACTCACCCCAAATTCAACTAACTCAACTAACTCAACTAACTAACTAACTAAACCAACTCATCTCAATTCACCTGAACTCACCCATCTAACAATTCACCCCACCAACAACATCAACTAACAAACCAATTCACCCACCACCAACCCACCACCAATCAAACCCCACCCCACCACCCACCCCAATTCACCAACCCCCAACCCAACCCCAACCACCCCACCCCAACCCCAACCCCCACCCTGACCCAACCCTCAATCAACCCGAATCTCAACTTCAACCCCAACTCAACCACCCCAACCAACCAACCAACCCCAACCCCCCAACCAACCTCACCAACCAACCAACTCAACCAACCAACCCCAACCTCAACCAACCAACTTCAACCAACCAACCAACTCAACTAACCCCAACCAACTCAACCCCACCTTCAACTCAACTCAACCATCCCAACCCAACTCAACCCAACCCAACCCACCAATCAACTCAACCCAACCAACTCAACCAACCAACCATCCCAACTTCTAACTTCAACCAACCCAACCAACTCAACCAACCTCAACTCAACCCCAACTCAACTTTCAACTCAACCCCAACCCAACCCCAACTCAACTCAACCCCACCCCAACTCAACTCAACTCAACCCCACCAACCACCTCAAATCAACCACAACCCAACCAACCCAACCCCAACTCAACTAACCCCACCCAACCAACCAACCAACCAATCAACTTAACCAACCCAACCCCAACCTCAACCACCAACTCACCCACCACCACCAACACCACCACCACCAACTTCACCCACCCCACCCAACCATCTCACCCACCACTCCACCAACACCACCACCCAACTCAACCACCCCAATCTCAACCCCAACCCCAACCAACCAACCAACCAACCAACCAACTCAACTTCAACCCACCCCAACCAACCAACCCCAACCCCCAACTCAACCAACTCAACCCAACCCCACCCACCAACTCCAACCCCCAACTCAACTCAACCAACCCCCAACCAACCCCAACCTCCAACCAACCAACCCCAACCAACCAACCCCAACCCCAACCCCCAACCCCAACTCAACTCAACCCAACCAACCAACCCAACCAACCAACCCCAACCTCCCCAACTCAACCCACCCAATCCAACTTCAACCTCAACTCAACTCAACCTCAACTCAACCTTCCCAACCCCCAACTCAACTCAACTCAACTTCAACTTCCTCACCCATCCCTCAACCCCAACCCCAAACCCAACCAACTTCAACTCAACTCAACTTCAACTCAATCAACTCAACCTCAACTCAACCCAACTTCAACTCAACTTCAACCCACCAACTCAACTCATCCCAACCAACTTCAACTAACCAACTCAACTCAACTCAACTTCAACTAACTCACCAACCACCCACCACCAACTCAACCAACCTCAACCAATCTCACCTCAACCCCACCAATCTAACCACCACCCCATCTCAACCAACCACCCACCACCACCAATTTCACCCACCACCACCACCACCACCACCCACCACCAACCCCACCCACCACCCCAACCCCAACCCAACCCAACCAACCACCACCCTCAATCACCCAACCCACCAATCCAACCCCAATCAATCAACCCCAATCAAACCACCAACTCAACTCAACCCCACCAACCAAACTCAACCAACCAACTCAACCTCAACTCAACCCCAACCTCAACTCAACCCACCAACTCAACTCAACTCAACCAACCCCAACTCAACCCCAACCCAACCCAAACCCAACCCAACCCCAACCTCAACCAACCACCAATCAAACCAACCCAACCAACCAACCCCATCCAACCAACTCAACCAACCCCAACCAACCAACCAACTTCAACCTCAACCCCAACCTTCAACCAACCAACTAACCCCAACTCAACTTCAACTCAACTTCATCTCAACCAACTCAACCAACTTCAACTCAACTTCAACCAACCTCAACTAACCTCAACCCCACCAACTAAACCAACCAACCAACCAACCTCAACCCAACTAAACCCCAACCAACCAACTCAATCAACCACCCAACCTCACTTCAACCAATCAACTTCAACCAACCAACCACCCCAAACCCAACCCCACCACCCAACCTCAACTCACCACCACCACCACCCACTCACCCACCAATTCACCCACCAACCACCCCACCCCAACCAACCACCAATCAACTAACTCAACCCAATCAACTCAACCCCAACCCCACCAACTCAACTCAACCCCAACCATCCCCACCAACCACCCCAACTCCAACCTCAACCCCAACCAACCAACTCAACCTTCAACCCAACCCAACCAACCCCACCCCAACCAACTCAACCAACCTCAACTTCACAACCAACCAACTCAACCCAACCCCAACTCAACTCAACCCAACCAATCAACCTCAACTCAACCCCAACCCCAACCAACTTCAACCCACCAACTTCAACTCAACTCAACTTCAACTCAACCAACTCAACTCAACCAACTCAACCCATCCTCAACTTCAACTTCAACTCAACCCCAACCAACCCCAACTCAACTCAACTCAACTCAACCACCAACTCAACCAACCAACTCAACCAACTAACTCAACCAACCAACTCAACCCCAACCAACCTCAACCTCAACTCAACTAACCCACCAACTCAACCTCAACCAACCAACCCCAACCAACTCAACTCAACAAACCACAACCAACTCAACCACCTTTCCTGACCAACCAACTCAACCCACCAACCAACTCAACCTAACCAACTCAACCACCACCCCACCAACTCACCAACCCCACCACCACCAACACCAACTCCACCAACCAACCCACCACCACACCAACCCACCCACCCACCACCCCACCACCACCACCACCACCCACCACCACCCACACCCCAACCAACTCAACCCAACCTCAACCAACCCCAACCAACCAACCAACTCAACCAACCCAACTCAACTCAACCCAACTTCAACTTCAACTAACCCTAACCCCAACTCAACCCCCAACCCATCCAACTCCACCAACTTCAACCCAACCAACCCAACTCAACTTCAACCCAACCAACCAACCCCAACTTCACCAACCAACCAACCAATCCAACCAACCCCAAACCCCCAACCAACCAACTCAACCACCACCACCAACCAACCAACTCAACCAACCAACCACCAACCAACCAACCAACCCCACCAACACCAACCCCACCACCAACCACCAACCACTTCACCAACTCACCAACCAACTCAACCCAACCCAACCAACCAATAACCACACCACCACCACTTCACCACCAGCCAACCAACCAACCAATCAACTCCCCACCAACCAACCAAACCAATCACCAATAACCAACTGACTTCAATTCACCACAACCAGCCAACCAACAACCAACCACCACCAACTCCCAACCAATCAACTTCACCAACCAACTCAACCAACCAACTCAACCACCACAACCCCAATCAACCTCAACCAATCAATTCACAACCAATCAACCAACTCAATCACCACACCAATCAACCAACTCAACTTCACCACCAACCAACCAACTAACCACTTCACAACCAACCGCCAACCAACTCAACCAACCAACTCAACCACCACCAACCAACCACCCAACCGTCAACTCAATCAACCAACTTCAACCACCAACCACCAATCAACCACCACCACCAACCAACCACCACTAACCACCACCACCACCACCACAACCACCACCACCACCACCACAACCAACCAACCACCACCAACTAACCCCACCCCACCACCACCACAACCACCAACCAACCAACTCACACCAACAACCACACCACCACAACCAACCAACCAACCACCACCTCACCAACCAACCAACTCAACTCCCCACCACCAACCAACACCACAACCAACCCCAACCAACATCACCACAACCCCAACCAACCAACTAATCACTCACCAACCAACCAACCAACTCCACCACCACCAACCAACCAACCACCACCACAACCCACCAATCACCCAACCAACCAACCAACTCCCACCACAACCAAACTCCACCACCACAACCACCACCCACCCCCACCCCAACCCAACCAACCTCAACCACCACCACAACCACCAACCAATCACCACCACCAACCACCTCAACCGCCACCAACTTGCCTCACCACACCACCACCACCACCACAACCCCAACCCCACCAACCACCCACTCACCACCAACCAACCAACCAACCCCAACCCCACCCAACCACCACCACAACCAACCAACCAACCACCACCACAAACCAACCACACAACCAAACCCCAACCCCAACCACCACCAACCAACCAAACTAACCACAACCAACCAACCAACCACCACAACCAACCCACCACCCCACCACAACCCAACCAACCAACCACCCACCAACCAACCAACCACCACCAACCAACCACCACCTCACAACCAACCAACCAACCAACCCCACACAACCAACCAACCAACCACCCACTGCCAACCACCAACCCCACCACCACCACCACACCACCAACTTCACTTCACAATCCAACACCACCCACCCACCCCTCACCACAATCAACCACCAACAACAACCAACCACCCAACCACCACCACCACCAACCAACCACCCACCAACTCAACTCAACCAACCAACCACCACCCAACCAACCAACCAATCACCACAACCAACCCCACCCCACCAACCAACTCAACCAACCAACCAATCACCACAACCAACCAACCAATCACCAACCAACTCACCCAACTCAACTCAACCAACCAACCAACCAACCAACCAACCAACCCCACCACCACCACCAACTCAACCACCACAACCAACTCAACCACAACTTCAACCAACTCCACACTCAATCAACCAACCCCACCACACCAATCAATCAACCACCACCATTAACTAATCACCACCACCCCACCACCACCCAACTTCACCACACCACCACCACCACCACCACCACACAACCACCACCACACCACCCCACCACCACACCAATCAATCACACCAACTCACCCCACCAATCAATCACCACACAATCCACCCCAATCAACCACAACCAACAACCAATCAACCAACCAACCCTGAACACCCAACCAATCACCAACCAATCAACTCACCAACCAATCAACTCAACTCAACCAACCAACCACCACTCAACAACCAACCAATCAACCAACTTCACCACACCACCACCAACCAACCACCTCAACTCAATCAATCATCTCACCACAACCAACTCAACCAACCTCACCACACCAAACAATCATCAACCAACCAACCCCACCCCAACCAACTCAACTACCAATAACCACCACCACCACCACACCACCAACTCACCACCACACCAACACCATTCACCAACCACCACACAACCACTACTTAACCAACTTTCATCCCAAACTCAACTAAACTCAACTCAACTAAATACCTCAATCAACCAACTAAACCAACACAACCACACCACCACAACCAACCACCACCAACACCACACCCCAACTCACAACCACAACCAACTCTCACCCCACCCCACCAACAACAACCAACCCCACCAATCAATCAACCTCACCACAACCAACACCCACCACCACCAAACACCAACCACCAACTCAACACCACCCAACACCACCACTTCACCACACCCCACCAACCACCACCAATAACCACCAATCAACCCAAACTAACCTCAACTTCAATCACAACTTCACACCATCACCAATCAATCAACCTCACCAACACCAATCAATCACCACAACCAACTCAACCACCACTCAAATCACAATCCACCCTCAACACCACCAACTCAACCAATCAACTTCAACTCACACCTTCACAACTCAACTCAACCACCACCACTCACAACTCAATCAACTCAACCACCACTTCATCAACTCAATCAACTCACACCACAACCAACCAACTAACCAACCAACTCACAATCAACCAACCAACTTCACTTCACCAACCAACTCAACTTCAACCAATCACCAACACCCAAATCAACTTCAACCAACTCAACCAACCAACCACCACCAATAACCAACTTCAACTTCAACTCACCCACCAATAACCAACTCAACCAACCAACCTCAATTCACAACCAACCAACTCAACTTCACCACCTCACCCAACCAACTTCAATCAATTCAATCAAAACCAACAACCACCTCAATCAACCAACAACCAACCAACACCACCAACACCAATCAAAACCACCACCACCAACCACCACCAAAACCAACTTCAACAACCAATCAACAACTCACACCAACCAACCAACAACCCAACCCAATCAACCAACTTCACCACAACTCAATCAATCAATCAATCAATCAACCAACTCAACTCCAATCAACTCAACAATTCACCATCAATAACCAACCAACCAATCAACTCCCAATCAATCAACTCAATCAATCAATAACTCAACTTCAATCAACCAACCACCACCAACTCAATCAACTCAACCAACTCAATCAAATCAACCAACTTCACATCAACACAACCTCAATCAACTTCAACCACCCTTCACCAACCAACTCAACTCAACCACCACCACCAACCACCAACTCAACTAATCAATCACAACCAACCAACCACCAACTTCAATCAATCAATTAACCAACCAACCAATCAATCACCACACCAATCATCTGGCTAACCAATAAACAAAACTCACTTCACTACTAACTTCAATCACCAATTCCACAAACCAACCAACCAACCAACCACCACCACCCCCACCAAACACCACCAACCAACCACCACCAACTCAACCACCAACCAACCACCACCAACCAACCAACCACCACACCACCACCCCACCACCACCACACCAACCAACCACAACTCACCCACCACCCCACCACCACAAATTCCCACCACCACCACAACCACCACCCCACCCACCACCCCAACTCACCACCACCACAACAACCCATCACCTCAATCCAATCTTCACTAACCAACCACCACACCCCAACCACTCAACCACCTCCAACCAATCAATCACCTCACCACCACACAACCACCACCACTCACACACCACAACCCTCACTCACGCCACCACCACCACATCACCACCACTTCACACCACCATCTCACCACCACCACACCTGACCACCCCCACCCCACCACCAACTCCACCATCCCCACAACCACCAACCACCCCACCACCACCACCTCACAAACAACCACCCCACCACCACCACACACCACCACCAACTCACCCCAATTCCCACCCCACCACACCACCCCACCCACCACCACCACACACCAACCAATCATCAATCAACCACACCACCAATCCCTCACAATCAACTCAACTTCAACTCACCACCCCACCACCACCACCAATCTCCACCAATCACCACCAATTCAATCACCAACCACCACCTCCACCACCACCCCACCTCACCTCACTTCACATCAACTTCACCACCACCCTCACCCTCACCCCACCACACCACCACACCACCACCACCACTGAGCTATACTACTACTACTACTCACACTACTACACTATTACACTACTACCACTATTTCACCATTCTCATAGCTAACATAAAGTGAATGTCACTTTTAAAATATTTATTTGTCTATTTTGGTATTAAGCATGAGCAACACAGCGAGATTTACTTTCATTACAATGGCGCAGGGATGCTGCCAGCCTTTAATAGTGCCTGGAGTGGGGATGCTAGCCTTAATTTATGCCTGGGAGTGGGAAAGTACTAGCTGTTGTGGCGCCTTGAGTGGGATGCCAGCCTTACTTGGCGCCTGGAGAGAGATGCCTGCCATACTTTGGCGCCCAGAGTTTGAGAGTACGAGCCTTGAGGCCTGGAGTGGGATGTACTATCCTATGGTGCATGGAGGATGTACTAGCCTTAATGGTGCTCTGGAGTGGGGATGTGCCAGCCTTTGTTTGCTACCTGGAGTTTGAGAGCACTTGTTCTTTGATAGTCTGGAGGGATTGCACCATCCCTACATGGCATGAGTGGACGCAATTCATCTCAATTTGCCCGATAGACGTGCTGAATTCTAAATTTGGCCTCGATGACGCATTCACAACGGCCATCTGAGCCTGATACACCTGTCTCTGATATCCTATGTGACGCACCATCCCCTCATAAGCACTTTTGTGATGCACCAAATCTTAATTTGCCCGGAGTGGGGACGTGCCACTCTAACGGCGCCCGGAGCCTGAGATACACGAGTTCTTTGAGGCCCGGAGTGATGTACCATCCCCATGGCATGGAGGACGCCATCTTCTAACGCATGCCCGATGGGACGCACCATCCCTGCTGAGTGGGACGTACCATCCTTAATGGCGCCTGAGTAGGGGATGCAATATCCTTAATGGTGCATGGAGGGGATGTACTAGCCTGAGTGGAGAGAATGAGCTCAGGAGGCCTGGGAGGGGATGTACTATCCTAATGGTGCATGGAGTGGGGATGTACTAGCCTTAATTACGCCTGAGTGGGGATGTACTATCCTTATGGTGCATTTATGTGATGCACTAGCCTTAATGCGCCTGAGTGGGGGGATGTACCATCCAATGCTAATGGAAAGACGACTAGCCCTTAATTTGCCCGGAGTGGAGATTACTATCCTTATGATGCATGAGGATGCACCATCCTATTTCGCATGGAGTGGAAAGCACAGCCTTATGACGCCTGGGAGGGGATGTACCATCCTAATGGCGCATGGAGGATGCACTATAAAGGCATGGAGGATGTACTATCCTTATGGTGCATGAGGATACCATCCTTAATGGCGCCCGAGAGGAGAGCACGATCCTCATGAGGCCTCGAGTGACGCACCATCCTTAAGCCTGGGAGCACGAGCACCTTACGTGCATTGATGGGATGCACTATCCTTAATATGCCTGGAGGATGTGTTATCCTTAATGGCATTGAGTTGAGAAGCTATAATTGTATCCATTTAAACTGTAAACTGCTTATGATAAAATCAGCAAGGAAAATAAAAAAGACACACACACACACACACACACACACACACACACACACACACACACACACACACACACACACACACACACACACACACACACACACACACACACACACACACACACACACACACACACCACAACCCAACACACACACACACACACACACCCACACGCGCGCGCACACACACACACACACACACACAGAACCGCTTTGAAATAATTCACTTTAGGTCAGGTATGTGAACTGCACATATTTACCATTTATTTCTTATTGCAAATAGCATATACATATACAATATATTATTATTATTACCATTACATTTCACAACCAACGCACATATCAATGCAATTACTATGGCCCCACACATCCACAGCTTAAGCACCACCAACATTCAGTTTTGATTTTACTGAGTGTCAAATGTCCTGTCACGTCACGACCTGCCCAAGAACCCTTGCAACCTGTGCACGCAACATATATATGACACACGCCCGCTCTCTCTCCCAGACGTGGTCGTATTACTGTCAGTCTAGACTCAATGAAGATGTCAGAGTCTGTGTGTTGTAAGCCGACATGGCTGACACTTTCACGCTTTAGGATCAAGCAACCTCGTGCTACACCACCCCCTCTCATTTCTCCCCCCTGCTTCACCAACCCCTCCCATCTCCCCTTTCTACCCCATTACCACCCGTCACATTTCTCCTCCTACCTCACCACACCCTCCCCATATCTATCCCCCTCACTCCATTACCAATCTCCCATTTCTCCTCCCACCTCACCAATTCCTCTCATCTATCCCCCCACCCCACACCACCCTCTCATTTTCTCCCACTTCACCACCACACCTCCCATCTACCCCCCCACCCCCATTACCAACTCTCTCAT
This sequence comes from Homarus americanus, assembly GCF_018991925.1. Classification (NCBI taxonomy): domain Eukaryota; kingdom Metazoa; phylum Arthropoda; class Malacostraca; order Decapoda; family Nephropidae; genus Homarus; species Homarus americanus. Next base: position 14,922 of record NW_024723341.1, read on the forward strand.
TTCTCCTCCTACCTCACCACCAACCCCTCTCATCTACCCCCCCACCCCATTACCACCTCTATTTCTCCCTCCTACTCCATTACCACCCTCCCATCTATCCCCCTACTCCATTACCACCCCCTCTCATCTATCCCCCACTCCAGCACACCACCCTCCCATCTCCCCCTCCTACCCTCCCCCAACCAACAACCGCACCAATCCTGAATTGAAAGTCTGAGAGAAATTCATCCAGTGAAAAAAACCAAGACTTCCGTCTTGTCCCGACCACTCAACACTCAACCCCACAAATTGTTGAAATAAAAAGGATCTTTACCACCACACCCCTCTGCTGTCTGTCTGTCTGTCTATCTGTCTGTATGTGTGTCCCAGCTCTGTCTGTCTGTCTGTCCGTCTGTCTGTCTGTCTGTATGTGTGTCTGCTGTCTGTCTGTCTGTCTGTCTGTGCTCGTCTGTCTGTCTGTCTGCTCACAGTGTGTCTGTCTGCATAATGTATGTCTGTCTGTCTGTATGTATGTACAGTATGTCTGTCTATGTGGCTGTCTGTTTTTCCGTCTGTTTGTGCGTGTGTGTGTGTGTGTGTGTGTCTGTCCGCCACACATTTTTTAAGTCATGGCAACTGTGTTAGTTCCCCGCCCGGCCCTCGGTGGGCGCCTCTCGCCGACAACCCTGAAATATAAAGCCAGCTGCCCACTCACAAGTCGGCCTGGGTAACATGGCCGCGTGGTATGGGGTCTTAGTGTCTGTCTGTCTGTCTGTCTGTCAGTCCTATGTGGTGAACCCAGTACGAAGGGACAGGGACGTCTATGTGAGAAGGGGGGCCTTTAGATAAACATGAAAGCAATAATAAAGTGCCATAAAGAATGAGCCACAAATCGCTGATAATTACCAGGTGAGATCCGACCTACCTTGATTGTCACTATGGTCATAAATAGGTAAATGTAAGACTGGTCAGCTTTTTAATTTTGTTTTTGCTTTTCAACATGTACAAGTTTCCTCCTTCCCCTTTTCATTTTTCCCTCTCTCCCCTCTTTTCCCCCTCCGCCTTTCTTCCTTTTTTCCTTCCTCCTCCCCCTCCCTCCTCCCTGGTGAACTAACTCCACAGTCAACACAGCACCACGACTGTACCACAAGAGAGTCTCACACTGCACCACCTTTTAAATGGTCGCTTAACACGCCCTCTGTCACGCCACACGCCCCCACATAACTTACCTGGAGAAAGCACCCCCTGACCCGGAGTCCTGGGGCCTTGTGGAGTCCTGGGGGTCAATGGTGGAGTCCTGGGGTCCTTTGTGAATCTTGATCCTGTCCTTCCTGGTGGAGTCTTGGAGGTCCTGAAGGTCATTTGGTGGAGTCTTGAGGTCCTGTGGGTCATTGGTGGAGTCTGGAGGTTCTTGGTCTTTGGTGAAGTCTTAGTCCCAGGGTCATTTGTGGAGTCTCGAGGTTCTTGCCCTTTGGTGAGTCTTATGTTCTAGGTCCCTTGATGGGAGTCTCGAAGCTTCTTGGGTTCTTGGTGGAGTCTTGAGGTCTTGGGGTCCTTGGTGGAGTCTCAAGTTCTGTCTTTGGTGAGTCTTAGTTCTTGGAGTCCTTGATGGAGTCTCGAAGGTTCTGTCTTTGGTGGAGTCTTGGAGGTTCTTAGGGTCCTTGTGGAGTCTCGAAGGTTCTGGGTTCTTTTGGTGGACTTCATAGGTCCTGGAGGATCATTTGGTGGGTCTCAGCCACTTGGCGCTTTGAGGAACCATCTGGCGGTGTCCTGAAGCACAGACTAGGTTAAGCTAGGTCTGGTCTGTCTGGTTCTGGTCTGGTCTGGTTTGGCTAGGTTAGGTTATATATTGAGGGTAAGAAAAGTTTTCCTCCCTACTTCTCGTCGTCTGTAACTTTCTAAACAAACACTCAAGACAGCCACAGGAGGTCAGCCTGTTCACTAGTTAAAGGTACACTAAAAGTTAATGTTTACGGAGGCAAGGTGTTGAGACCATTAACGTTAGACCCAGACTACCATGGTGTGAGAGGAGCCTGAAGGTATGCATTTTAAGGATTGCATTGGCTGCCGAGCTGGTAACGGGGCCTCAAGGAGTCATAGTTTACTTGTTAATAGTGAAAACATTAATGATAACTGATAGACATTTAGCACTGCTACTTTTTTTAGACTTTGCCTCCAGCCTCCCAACAGCCATATACCTTCGTTAACATTTTATTATTACACAAATACACATAGTAGAAGTAGAAACACACACATACTACACACTACACACACACACACACACACACAAAAAAAAAAAAAAAAGTCACGACACACCACAGAAGTTACACCAACATGGTATTGAACCATCTGCTTCCCACACCTGGTGTGTGTGTGTGTGTGTACACCCACCTTTCCATGGAGTGGCCCACTTACACTCTGACCGACCAACACCCACACCGTGACCTCTACACACCCACACACCCTGCCCACACCACACCCCACACCAGAACACACACCCAGTTGATAACTTGCTTCCGTGTGGGAGTGTAGGAGCACGATGAGTGTAGTCCAGGAGGCACAGGTACAGGTAAAGCGCAGGTGGATGCAAGATATGCGCTAATTGGAGGTAGGGACAGGTAGGTAGGCGAGGGTGGCGCCTTCTCACAGCCAAGACGACAGTGTAGGGTGCCAACCCCCCCCCCTCAGGGTCTTCCTCACTCACTTCACACACACACACACACACACACACACACACACACAGTCATATAATATATTATGGTTGCCCCCTCGTATACGAGGATGGCCGGTCTAAGGGCCACCTAGGCGTAATTGTTAATGAAAGCTGTCGCCAACACAACAACCATATGTTAAGAGCTGCATGACCCAGTGTCAAGGAATATCCGAGAAGATCGACAACTTCAACTGCACTGGCTAATCCATTACCCCGGAACACGATCTCGCAAGTCGACAACATCCAGGTTCCCACTACTGCTGGGTAGACAGAGGCAAATGGCGTAAAGAAACTTGCCCATAGTTTTCCACCCCTGTCCGGGGCTTTTTGAACAAAAAATAAAATTGCATCATTTTTAACCAGAATAATACAGATACAAAGTGAACAACAAGAACATTAACAGCACAACAACAAAGACATCAATAACAATACAAAACAGCAACAACAACAACAACAACATAAAACATGGCTGAACCGATCGAGTGGTGTTTCTGGAAGACGCCTGATACTCGTACATTTATCTCAAGGAAAATGATTCATACATCACACCGCCCACATTATAGCACGGTACATATCTGTCTTTATTGGGAGCCACAAAGGTCAAACACGCAGAGGTCAGGTCACGGGGTCACAAAAGGGTGGTTAGATATTGATTGATATTATAGTTTTCTATGATCGTGTGCGTCTCTCATCCACGTTAATCACCATCTCTCTTCCTACAGGTACGTGTGTGTGTGTGTGTGTAGAAATGAGACTGTCTCGACCATTACAGCTCAGGTGAGTGTTGATGAGGCCCGTCCAGGTAAATTAAAGGTTGACTAATTTCTAATTGTTTTTTTTTTATGAAGATCAGGTTCGTGTGTGATTACATCTTGCCATTCCCCATACCCTCCCTCTTCCCCCCCCCTATCTTCCTTCTCACCCTCCTCTCCCACTCTCCCCCCACTTCTCTCTCTCTTCTTTTCCTTAACTCTCCCCACTCTCTTTTCCTTCACCTCCTCTCCCTTTCTCACCCTCCCACTCTCCCACTCTCCCACTCTCTCTTTTTCCCACCTCCTCCTTCTTCCTTTCACCTCCTCCCACCTCCCACTCTCTCTCTCTTCTCACCTCCTCCTTTCCTCACCTCCTCTCTCTCCCTACCCTGAAGGTAAGGAGATACGTGGATTAGACCGGCACAGTGATGGTGATAACACCTGGGAATGTCAACAGGTAGAGATGCAGGTGAGCCAAGTGGTGTGAGGGAGTTGGGAGGAGGGTGAGGGAGTTGGGAGTGAAGGAGGAGTTGGGAGGAGGGAGGGAGCTAAGAGGGAGGGTGAGGGAGTTGGAGGGAGGGTGAGGGAGTTGGAGGAGGGTGAGGGAGTTGGGAGGGTGGAGGGAGTTGGGAGGAGGGTGAGGGAGTTGGGAGGGAGGTGAGGGAGGCTGGGAGGGAGGGTGAGGAGTTGGGAGGAGATGGGAGGGAATGTGATCAAGGTGGAAGGGAGTGGAAGGTGGTGGAGAGAGGGAGGGAGGAATGGAGGTGGGAAGGAAATGAGAGGGAAGGAGAGATGTTTAGGTAAGGTTGAGACCAAAGACCTACTCACTTAAGACCTGCATTGTTAAGACCCTAGAGCCGACAGTATGCAAGACTCCTGACCGAGATTGTCAAGCTTATTTTTAATTACGTTCACGAGACGATTCGTTTAAATGGCGCCTGTGTTGTCCTCAGCGCCATCACATGTTGGTTGGTGCGCCATTAAGACCCGCTAATAAAGACACCTCCAGCAATACGCACCGAACGAAGTACCGA